>NW_028300416.1:191891-220782 GCF_049724085.1 Artemia sp. Qi Xiang Cuo | reverse complement strand
TGTGCCTTTCATTTATGTTGTTTTACTGTGTTCATGGCCGTATATTTGGCTTTAAAATACACTTATCTATCTATCTATCTAATATGCGGAATCATAGCACCAAACACATTTTGCATGCAGACCCGTTATACTTTACACACCCCCCCCCCCCCTAATGTGCAAATCTATAGCCCAAATTTATCTCTAAAGTAACGAAGAAACTAAAAAAAAAAAAATGGTGTGTTCTCGAATTTTACACAGTGTAAACTTGAGTTAGTGGCGCATAAAACACAAGTATCAAAATTCCTTTCCCCTACGGAAATTAACAAAATAAAACTCAAATAAAATTCTCAAATTTAGAGTCTTTTTTTCCACGGGAGGGGGGGGGTATATTCCGGGAGGGTATTTACAGGAGGTGTATTTTCTGCGGGGGTATTTTCTACGGGAGGTATTTTCCGCGGGGACATTTTTTTTTTTTTTTGGGGGGGGGGGGTATTTTCCGCGGGGGTAGTTCCGCTGTGGGTTTTTTTCCGGGGGGGGGGGGGTAAAAACCGAGAACGGTTTTTTTTGTCAAATCTCTTGTTAAATTTTCCATCAAGACTAAAAACGTGTCTTTACGATCTCCTTAAAAATAGCAGACACCAAGTCTCTTGATGGGTCTTGGAGAAACATAGCGATGTTCATTAGGCCTTCTGCATTGCTTAGTGAATATCGAGGATTATTATTTTGTTTATTGACCCTGACTCGAAACACCAAACACCTGGCTACCATCTTACTAGCTAACTACACCCCCACACCCAAGAAGTGAAGTTAAGTTTATCCTAATCAAATATAACCTTCAGTTTGTATAATAATATAATTTGGACTACATTTTTTGCACATTAGTGGGTGGAGTGAGGTAAAGTATTTGGACAGCGCCCCTAACCTAACTTAACCCCCCTAATGTGGAAAAATATATCCCAAATTATACAAGACCAATGCATTCTGTTTAAGTCCAATGCCTTGTATCATCCGTCACTTGTTTGGGAAGGCGTCAGGACACCACAACCGTCAGGACATCGACAAAATCCGTCATAGCATCGACAATAAATCCGTCAGAACATTGACACGTCAGGACATAGACAGTCACAATCACTACCCGTCAGAACATTGACAGCCAGAACATCAACACGTCAGTTCATCAACAGTCACAATTGCCGCCCGTCAGAACGTCGACAGTCATAACATCGACACGTCATAACATCAATATTTTTTCATAAAGAAAATCCGTCAGAACCACTAACTGTCAGAACGTCGACATATCATAACATCTAAAAATTTTTCATAGCATCTAAAATTTTAAAACTAGTTTTTTTTAGGTTTAGGGGGAACGGTACCTAGGTTAGGTTACGTATTTAATATATGCTATGTTTTACCCCCATCCCCCTGATGTGCTAATATATAGCCAAAATTTGTTTCTAAACTATTAAATACTGATTAGCTTAGGAATATTAGCTTATAATTTTTTTTTACATACCGAAAATCCGTCAGAACCACTAACCGTCAGAACGTCGACAGTCATAACAACGATAAGTCATAATATCTAAATTTTTTTTTGATGTTATGACGCGTCGGTGTTGTGACTGTCGATGAACTGACGTGTTCGATGTTATGGCTGTCGATGTTCTGACGGGGAGCAATTGTGACTGTATATGTCCTGAGGTGTCGATGTCCTGACGTGTCCATGTTCTCACGGATTTTCCTTGTCGACGAAATGACGTTTAGTGCTTGTGACGGTTATTTGAAATGGAAGCACCCCACTTGTTTTTGTAGCTATGAAAACGGTTTTCTGAGATGTAACATAAGCGTTATTAACAAGCAACTTTTTTACACTTAATTTGTCTTGATTGCAGATATGGTGAATCCAATTCGGAACCATGAAATATATAAACAATGCATTTTAGTTTGGGACGGCCACCCTGCGTTGCTTTGCACGCAACTCTAGGAATGATTGTTCGAGAATCATCACAGAGTAACATCATTTGCGAAATTAAATCTGAGCCCGAAAACTTTGCAGGTGCTAAGAACACGGCCTTTGTACTTTGATTTTATGGGAAATAGTCACGGTTTGTGAATTTTTAACCGTGTGAAATTCAAACAGCTGTTTTATCATACTCTTCTATAGTAATTTTTTGTTACAAAAGGATAATTTTTAAAGCAATTAATCGGTGAAATTATTTTCTTTCTCAATTTTTGTACAGCCTTGGAGATAGTAAATTTACTTTGTTTTAAATAAATCTGGTTAAGCGAACTTCTGATCGTGACCACAACTTTAGTTTTATTTGTTATAGTTTGAAAAGTAATGCTATCAGTTCGAATTTAGTGTTTGGAACCACAGGTGTAAATAACAATACTTTACAAAAGGTATAAAAGATGGAGTATAAGAATAACTACGAGTAATAATCTACAAAAGTAATAGGTGGATTTGAAACCAGACAGATTTTGATTTATTATCATTTTATTACTTTTTTTTAATGTTTTGTGTTTATAACATTAAATCAGCTTGAGTTAAAGCCTTAAATGAATTTGATTTGAAACCTTTAATTTAATCTTATATTTTGATTTCAAGGCTTAGAGCATTGGTACCTAACCAATTTCGGACCTTGTCCCCTTCTTAATATTTAATTTTTTATTCAAAATTTTCCGCATATTCACTTGAAGAAAGCTTAAATGGCTATCATTTTTTTTTTGGGGGGGGGTAGTCCTTTAAGGTAATTTTATGCTTACGAAAAATTTGGTCTGTATAGAACACCTTTTATACAATGCTGCGGTTAAGGTAGGAAATGAGGTTAGCAGCTGGTTTTGTATTAAATCAGGAGTTAAGCAGGGTTGTGTTCTACCCCCCTTTATATGGATTATTTTGATGGACTTTGTTTTAAGGAGCAAAGGAAAGGCAATGGGAGACCACGGAATCAAATGGGGAGGAAAAAGTCTCCTGGACTTGGATTATGCTGATGATTTAAGCATCCTAGATGAAAGTGTGAGCAAAATGAATGAAGTTTTAGAGGTTTTGCGAGTTCAGGGTGCTAGAATTGGTTTGAAAATTAATGTTAAGAAGACTAAGTCACTAAGGCTAGGAATAAGTGAAGATGAAAAGGTTACGTTTGGTAATGAAAAGATTGATCAGGTGGGCAGTTTCACTTACCTTGGTAGTATTATTAGTAAAGATGGTGGGAGCAGTGAAGATGTTCAAAATAGAATAGCCAAGGCTCAGGGTGTTTTTTCACAGTTAAAAAAAGTCTGGAAGGATAGGAAGATAAGTCTGCAAACCAAGATTAGAATCTTAGAAGCTACAGTGATGACAGTTGTCAAATACGGCTCTGAAGCATGGACGCTCTGAAAAGCGGATGAAGATTTGCTAGATGTTTTCCAGAGAAATTGCTTAAGGATTATTCTGGGTACCCGGTTGACTGACCGTATTTCAAACAATAGGCTATACGAAAAAAGTGGTTCAATACCGCTTTCTAGGTCTATAATGAAAGAAAGGTTGAGGTGGTTAGGGCATGTTGTGCGGATGAAGGATGACAGATTGCCGAAGATTGTTCTTTTCGGCCAACCGTCTAGGGCTAAACGGAAAGCAGGTCGTCCTCGTCTGGTGTGGGAGGACGTCATAAAGAAAGATTTAAAGGAAATGGGAACTTCGTGGGCGGGTGTAAAAAGGGAGGCTTTGAATAGATTGGGGTGGAGGAGGAGCGTGCGTAGCTGTGTTGGCCTCAGGCGGCTTGTGCTGCGGTGAGTTTTTAGTAGTAGTAGTAGTATTACGTTATTGCAACACTATCGTATATCTTCATTGTCAGCCTAAGGATGCACGTCTTGACCCTGACCCACCAAACTACTGCCATACCCCACCGGTGGTGCTTGCGCCTTACGTCGGGAATCGCGGGCTTCGAGTAATGTTCTACTGTAGGTGAAACAAAACAGGAAGTACTTCTTGAAATTTCATAATCCCCTTTGAAACAAATCCAGGAAAAAGCAGCAGCCCGGGAATGGATGGGAAGGGATGGGTTGATTCCCTCAAAATCAAGAAACCATTCTTGTTAAATGATTTAAAGATATTAATAGTCTGAAAGTCGTCTGTGCTCCCTTACTTTATAAAAAAGTTTTCTTGGCGTAGTACCTTTTGACTCACCTCATAATTTTTTTTAGTAATGCAAGTTTGGAAGTGACTTGCTTGCATTGCCAGATCTCTGTGTTTGTTTGTTTTTTTGGGGGGGGGGGTGGTCTAGCGGCCTCAGTTCATGGAACTTGGGGAGAGGCTGGTCAACGAAGTTTTCAACATCTGGGGACAAATTTGTCATTTTTTAATGAAAATACCAAAAAAAGTAGTTTTCAGTGAAAATGCCACTAAAAACGTATTTTTCAAACTTTAGGAGAGGGCAGAAAATCTAGGAGGGCATGCCCCTCCCCCGTCAAGTGACGCCACTCAGGGGGTCACCTAAATCAAATAGGGATCCCAAAATCTCTGATTTAACGTTAAAGAAAATTAACGTTATGCTTTTTGTTTTGACATTCGTATGCTTATGAACGTTAGTTTTTAAAAAAATTCTGAAAACCCGATTTCCTTTTGGGGAAACCCCAAAAATTCGAGATAGAACAAGAAACCATAGGTCGTGCGCTACTATTCAATGTGTTATTCAACTCATTTACTATTTGAGGAAATTGTACGACTTTGGTTCTTTCTTTTCTTTATAGGGTAAGACAGACATTTCATGTTGCTAGTTCCAATCAGCTTTAAACATAGAACCCAGGACATGGTTATTGTCTAATCAATTAAAATTAATGTATTCAATACCTGAAACTTTCTTAAGGAAGTGATACTTCCTTCTTAACAGCGCTGAGCATGGGAATGTAAACTCGACACATGGGAAAGTATAAATAGTGATAACAGAAGGATCAATTATCATTCATGAAGCAATTACGGGATTTATAAGCTTATTAAAAATATGATATAACGTATAATTTTTCTGCCTCCCTTTAAACAATTTCCTTATGACCTAAAAAGTGCGTTCCCAATATTGAGTGTAGCTATGTTCATCCAGGTTGTCCAAAGGGTACATCTGCAATATGTTAGGGATGGCTAAGGGTATTGAGTTAAATCTTTCAGGGCTTGTTGAAGGGGAGGCTCAACTGACGCTGCGTGCATACAGATGATCAAAAGAACGATAACTGAGATAAAATGAGATAATTAACATCTCAGGAACAGCTAGCGGTAATAAGTTAAAACTTTCAGGACCTGTTGAGTCGGATGTTGAACTAAATCAAAAGGCACAACGTACATTCAATGTTGTCAAAACGGTGTATCTGCGATATCTCGAGTACTGCTAAGAAAACTAAGTTGAAACTTTTTGGGCGTGCTGCGACGGATAGTCGATCAATTCTTGACTATATTCAAGACTGTAATAGGATGTTGGTCGAAATGGCTTAGCCCTATAGAAGTCCAAACACAGATTTTCAATTAATTTGCTTTAATAATATTCCACATACCCATCTATTCAATGTTCCACCGATACAAATATTATTAACACTTGTCACAAAATTGTGTCTAAAATACAAATAGCAAGCCAACATCTTGATTCTTGAGTAGGAAAGTCGAAAAAAAAAACTTACAAATATTTCTTTTATAAACAATACAAAAACCATGGCAATCAAAAATTAATTAAAAACCTCCAAAAAGAGGTTTTTCAAAGAAAAGTAAAGAGCGCATTAAGCTTAAGACGAGCAGAAATATAGCCAAACGGTAATTTGAAACGTAAAATAAGCATAAATTACTATCAACATACAAATGAAACCAAAAACAACAATAAACAAATAAGTCAATGTCAAAACGAATAGAGAACACCGCAAATTTGAGTAGGGCTAACGCTCCTTATGCCTTCTAAAGATAGTGGTGGATCCAGAGGGGGGCAAGGGGGGCGTACGCCCCCCTAGCGTAGTCTAAAGTAGTGTAATTTACTTAATTACCTCAATTTTTCGTTAGTTAAACTTGCTCCTAACGCAAGTTTCTCGGATACATCTCTTTTGCGCCCCCCCCCTAAAAAAATTCGGATCAACCTATTTTGTGCCCCCCCCCCCTCTAAAAAAATCCTGGATCCGCCCCTGTCTAAAGACCAAAATTTCATTTGAGCTGAAAACGAAACACATTTTAAACGTTTTCTCTTGTGTTGTAAATCCAATATTTCTGAGACTTTCAGGAATTCATATCAATATATGAAATTTTTTATTGGGGGCTTTCAAGCCTAAGAGAGAGTTTTTTTTGCAAAGGACGCCCCTTCTCTCCCTGGTATTCTTGAGTCGAGGGCAAAGCCCGTGATACAGGCAGTTCTTCTACCTTTTTTTCAGTTTTACTTTAACTTTTTTTTCTTTTTTTTTTGGTCCTTAACAAGTTCTCTTCAAGGATCTTTATTGTTATTAATGTTTGTGTTATGTTTTGTTAGAATAAATTGAATTAACAAAATTGATAGTGATTTTATTTAATTTTTTGTTTGATGTTATGACAAAGTTACACAGCTCGAACTAAATATTGTTTTTGGTAAAGTGCAAACGACGTTCTGGTCTTTAGAAGATATGGGGAGTATTAGCCTTTCTCCTGTTTGTGATAGTTTCTGTTAATTTTAAGTTTGAGTTGATTATTTATTGCAATGTATGTTCGTTTGAGGTTTAATTAATTTATTTATAGGGAGTTATGTTCACTTTACGTTTGAATTGCTATTTAACATTCTTTCTCCTCGCCTTTGGTTTAATATAGGTATTTACTTTTCTTCTTTTGATAAAAAATCTTCTTTTGTGATTTTTTTTCATAAATAGTTTTTGTAAATGGCAGTACGGTTTCAATGTTTTATTCCCCCCCCCCAGATCTTTTCGTAGAACAGGAATTGCAGTAGAAACGTCGAAGGGGCTCATTCTATTGGAAATTGAAAGGGCTAGTGCCCTTTTTACTAGTCGAAAGTGATTGGAGGGGAGCAACCTCACTCTCACGGAATACTGAGGGGGATGTCGAATCAACTAAAATGGACCATGTGGATACTAATACTGCTACTATTACTACTGCTATGGCTTCAAAACTACGGATGCTATTACAACCACTGCTACGACTACTGCTACTAAGATTGCTATGACTGCTATTACTACAACAACTAATACTACCACTACTGTTACCACGACCTCTACTGCTACTACTACTATTACTGTAACTCCTACAACTAGGAGCATTATTACTACGACTACAACTGCTACAGCTACTACAACCACTACTACTACAGCTACTACTACTTTGGCTACTACCACTACGATTTCTCCTGCTACGACTACAACGACTACTACTGCTATTAATACTACAACTACTGATGCTTCCACTACTACGGCTACTACTATTTTTACTGTTATTACTACTACGACTATTACTTAATATTAGTACTTCTGTGACTACTACTATCACAACTGCTACTGCAACTAATATGACTACTACTAATATGGCTACTACTACTATGACTACTACGGCGGCTACTACATCAACTACTTTGACAACTACTCCTACGATAAGGTTTCAATGTATTATTCTTAACCCTGGTCCACTTTGCATTGAAGGGTTTATCATAAAAACTTTTGAGGGGGCTCTTTCGATTAGAAATTGAAAGATACTGGACTGTTTTCAAAATTCAAATGAGTAAGGGGCATCCAAAAACTCGTACACCCCTTTTAGCTCCCCTCCTTTCCCAAATATATCTGATAAAGTTTCTAAGATAGCCATTTTGTCCAAAATTGTTGAAAGGTTTAATAACATGGTCCCATAGTCCTTGGGGCAAGGGCTCTAAGTTATGCACGTTGCATGCTATTTAAGTATATTTTTATTTATGGAGAAATGGCGTCCTTTTTTGTGTTGTGCATCCAAAAAGGCTAATGGCGAATGGCGAATGGTGAAACTTCAAGAAAATACTGAGTGGTTTTAAAATAAATCAGAACACTCTGACACACTACGGTGTCAAAAGACTCATCAGCAATATTGCAGGAACGGCTTAGAGTATTAAGTTCAAACTTTTAGGGTATGTTGAGGAGGACTTTGAACCGATCAAAAGACACTATGTGCATACTACTACAACTATTACTATTACTGCTTCGACTGATACAGCTATTACGACTGCTAATACAACTGCTACTACGATTACTGCTACTACGACTACTGCTGCTGCAGCTACTAGGACTGCTACCATTGCGAGTACTGCTCCTACAACTAATACTAATAAGACGGCTATTGCTGTGATTACGACTACTGCGACTACTACTACAACTACAACTACTGCGACTAATGATACTACGATATTATGACTACTTCGTTTAAAGCTTTAATCAATATTTGAATTTATTTCTGCCCGTCTTAGACTTAATGCAGCTCATTACTTTTCTTTGAAAACTTCTTTTGTGGAAAATGTTTTTTTTTTAAATTATCGAACAGTTTGTGGTAAAGATCTGAAAATAATGAGCGATGTGGCTCAATAGTAATCGAAACTCTAAGAAACAGAGTCTTGATAACAATAAATCCATCAAAAGAAATGAATTTTGATGATTATTCAAAACGTATATAATTCATCAAGTTTAATTTTACCCATCAAAAGTTACGAGCCGGAAAAATTTGCCCAATTTTGGAAAAAGATGGGAAACACCCCTAAAACATCGAGTGATCTTAATGAAAATCATACCATCAGATTCAGCATATCACAGAACTCTATTATAGAGATTTCAAGCTACTATATATAAAAATGTGGAATTTTACATTTTTTTTTGCCAGAAGAAGTATCACGGAGGCTTGTTTTTTTTTCCCAAGGGGTGATCGTATCGAACCAGTTGTCCTAGAAGATTCAAAGAGGGCTTACTTGACCGGAAATCAAAATTTCTAGTGCTCTTTTTAAGTGACCAGAAATGTTGGAGGGCAGAAAGCCCACCTCCCACGCCCCTTTTACCCCAAAATTTCCCGATCACAATTTTGAGATAGCCTTTTTGTTCAACATAGCCGAAAAATCTCGGTCCCGGGGAAAGGGCTGCAAGCTATGAACTTTGCCTATTGTTTACATATAATATTGGTTACTGAGAAGTCTGCAGACATTTTTCGGGGGGGGATCTTTCTGAGGGGGGGGGGGCTAAGTTGGAGGAACTTTTCACGGAGGAACTTTTCGTGGGGGAAGGGAATTTGCCATGTTGGGAAAGCCGGATTCTGCGGTAATATTTAAAAAAAAGCAGAAAATTAAATTTAAAAATTTTTTTTTTTTCAACTGAAAGTAAAGTGCAACTTTAAAACTTAAAACGAGCAGAAATTATTAATCATGTGACGGGGGAGGGGGTTGCCCCCCGCAATACCTTGCTATTTACGCAAAGATTTTTCTAGAACTTTTAAAACAGCTTATTATTCTAATTAAACCTTGTGTTTCAGGAGTCATTCTCAAATAATTGGAACAAAAATTCAAATTTTAGAGTAAAGAGCGAGGTATTGAGGGGTGCAACCCCCCTCAAATACATAATAATTTCTGTTCGTTTTAAGCTTCAATTTGCTCCTTGCTTTCAGTTGAAAAAACATGTTTAAAAAAAAAACTTTATTATTAAGAAGGGGGACATGTTTGATCCTATGTTTCCCAAAAGGCCAAGGGTATCATGGTGAGACTTAAGGTAATGTTGGAGGCTGCTGAGCCAGATCACAAGATATCATATGCAACCAGGTTGGCATAAGGGCTTATCTGCACGGCCTTATAAACTGCTGAGGGTATTATGTCTAAGCCACTGACACATATTTATCCAGGTTGTCAAAAGGTTGTATCAGTAAAATTTTAAGAACGGTTAAGGATATTAAGGTGAAACTTTTTGGAAATGTCGAGGAAAATGTTGAACTCCACCAACGACATTATTCACATTCCGGTTCTCTAAAAAATACAGCTGCGATATTTCGAGAACGGCTGAGGGTATCAACTTGAAACTTTCAAGAAATACCTAAGGGGATATTGAGCCAAACTAAAAGTCACTACGTTCATCCAGATTGTTAGAATGGCGCATTTGTAATATCTCAGGAGATGTTAGAGGATAGTGAGCCAACCCAAAATTCATTATGTGCGTTCATGCTGTTAATTGGTGTTTCTGTAATATCTCGGGAAAAACTAAGGGCATCAAGTTGAAACTTACCTGGAATGTTGAGTAAGATTTTGGACAAAGTAAAAAGAGAGTATATATGTCTAGGTTTTCAAAGAGCCTTAGCAGTATTATCTCAGGAACGGGTAAGGTTGAAACTGTCAGGGAATTCCGAGGAGCTTATTGAATTAAACCATAAGACACTACTGTCAAAAAAGAATAGGCTGTCAAAAGTGTCAAAAGGGTGTATCTGCAATATCTCGGGAACGGCTAAGATAATTAGGCTGAAACTTTGAGGGAATCTTGAGGGGGGGGGGGTGTTAAATTAAATCCAAAGACATTATGTGTGTCCAGGTTGTCAATATCGCCTATCTGTGAAATATCAGGATTGGATAAAGGTATAAAATTGAAAGTTTCTGAACACGTTAAGTCTGATGCTGAGCTGAATCAAGAATCACTATGTGGATCCAGGTGTTCAGAGGGGCAAACCAGCAATATCTCAGGAGCGTTTTAGGGCATTAAGTTGAAAATTTCTGGGAATTTTGAGGGGGAATTTGAATTTAATCAAAAGATTCTATGTGTATCCAGGCTCTACAAAGGACGCATCTCCGGTATCTCAAAAATAGCTAAGTTGAAACTTTTATGGCATGTTGACTGTTCATTAAATGAAAAGACATATTGTGTTTCTACTTTCTAGTTTGTCAAAAAGGATTTTTTGCAACATCTTAGGGACGACTAAAGGTATTAAGGTGGAACTTTAAGGGTATATTGAGGGGAATGTTACTCAAAATCAAAAGATGCTGCTTGCATCCAGATTGTCCAAGGGCATTAAGAGTATTAAGTTGAAACTTTCCGACTACGTTGAGTCGGATGTTGAACTAAATCAAAACTCACTATGTCAATCTAGTTGGTTAAAAGAGGGTATTTCTAATATCTCAGGAACTTCTAAGTTACTTTCTGGGAGTGTTGAAAGATATGTTGAAGAGATTTGTATCTACGGTCTCGTAAGGGCGTATATGGCGATATTTTAAGTATAAGTAGAAGCAATTGTATCAGGATGAAAATATTTCCTTTTGTTAGTTCGACATCCCCCACAAAAAGCTCTGTTAGTTTCAACTTCACACATCAAATTGATCCTAAGATATCGCTATTACGCCCTTTAGACAACCTGCAAACAGATGGCACGTTTTGATTCAGTTCATCTTCCCCCCTCAAAATTCCTTGAAAATTTTGAGTATAATTGTAATAGCAGTCTCGATTGTAGTATTGGTATTACTTGTAGTATTATCAAACAGTTCGTGGTAACGAACTATAAGTAAGGAGCGACCCGGCTCAATAGTAACCGAAACTCTAAGAAACGGGATTTTGAAACCAATAGATACATTAAAAGAATCAGATTTTTATGCTGATTTCAAATATATAAGTTTCATTAAACTTTATACCCATAAGAAAACCTGACAAAATTTTCCTTATTTTCGAAAAAAGAGGGAAACACCCCCTAAAAGATATAGAACCTTAATGAAACTCCCACCTTCAGATTCAGCGTATCAGAGAACTCTCTTGTAGGGGTTTCAAGCTCCTATCAGAGGCAACGCTATAGCGTTGTCTATAGTAAAGGTCATACGGCTCCAATGTTTTATTATTTATTATTTTTGTTTTTCCCAGAGGCACTTCATATGGAAGGGTCGTCGTAGAAGCTTCAAAGGGGGCTTATTCGATTGTAAATCGAGAGTTCTAGTGCCCTTTTTAATGGTCGAAAGTGATTGGAGGTCAACTAGCCCCCCCCCACACCCATCATTCCCCCAAACACATCAAATCAAAATTTCGAGATAACCATTTTGTTCAGCGTAGTCGATTTCCAGATAGAAAATCTATATTTAAGGAGGACACTCCCCCACAACCCTCAGGGCAAGGGTGTAAGTTATGCCATGGAGGCATAAAAGGTTTTTATAGAAGGCGTTGTCGTAGAAACTTCAAAAAAGGATCATTCGAGTGGAAATTCAAAGGGCTAGTGCCCTTTTTAATAGTCGAAAGTGATTAGAGGGCAACTAGCCCCCCCTCCCGCCCATCATTCCCCCAAACACATCCAATCAAAATTTGGAGATAGCCATTTTGTTCAGCGTAGTTGATTTCCAGATAGAAAATATATTTTTTAGGAGGACACTCCCCCACAGCCCTCAGGGCAAGGGTTTTAAGCTATGTCCTGGAGGCATATAAGGTTTTATAGAAGGCGTTGTCGTAGAAACTTCAAAAAAGGCTCATTCGACTGGAAATTCAAAGGGCTAGTGCCCTTTTTAATAGTCGAAAGTTATTGGAGGGCAACTAGCCCCCCACGCTCATCATTTCCCCAAACACATCGAATCAAAATATTGAGATAGACATTTTGTTCACCGTAGTTGATTTCCAGATAGCAAATATGTTTTTGAGGTGGACACTCCCCAACAACCCTCAGGGCATGGTTTTTAAGTTATGCCCTGGGGGCATATAAGGTTTTTATAGAAGTGTTGTCGCAGAAACTTTAAAAAAGGCTCATTCGATTGGAAATACACAGGGCTAGTGCCCTTTTTCATATTCGAAAGTGATTAGAGGGCAACTAGCCCCCCCACGCCCATCATTCCCCCAAACACATCCAATCAAAATTTTGAGATAGAAATTTTGGTCAGCGTAGTTGATTTCAAGATAGAAAATATGTTTTGAGGAGGACACTCCCTCAAAAACCTCAGGGCAAGGGTTTTAAGTTAGTCTGTAGGTGCATATAAGGCTTTTACAGAAGGCGTTGTCATAGAAACTTCAAAAAAGGCTCATTTGATTGGAAATTGAAAGGAATAGTGCCCTTCTTAATAGTCGAAAGTGATTTGAAGGCAACTAACCCCCCTCTCACGCCTTCTTTTCCCCAAACACTTCAAATCAAAATTTTGAGATAGCCATTTTATTAAACCTAGTTTTAAGTTCTAGAAATTAGGTCTTTGAGGATGAAAACTTTCCCACAGCCCTCAGGGTAAGGGTTGTTATTTATGCCCTGAGGGCATATAAGGTTTTGTATAGACAATGTGTTGTAGAAACTTCAGAAAGGGGTCATTCGATTTAAAATTTAATTGGCTAGTTCCCTTTTAAGGGTCGAAAGTGATTCTAAGGTAACTGACCCCTTCCACGCCCACTATTTCCCCAAACACAACCAATCTAAATTTAGATGTAGCCATTTTGTTCAACGTAGTAGAAATTTCTGGAGATTATATGTCTGAGCAGGACATTCCCCCACAGTCTTCAGGTGCAATGGTTATAAGTTATTCCCTGGGGTATATATGGTTCTTATGGAAGTAATGCTCGTATATACTTCAGAGAGGGTTCATTGATTGGAAATTGAAAGTTCTAGTTCAATTTTTAAGCGTCAAAATATATTGGCGGGTAACCAGCTCCCCCCCCACCCCCCTCAAATGCATCCAATACAAATTTTTAGAGGATTATTTTGTTAAAAATAACTCAAAGATCATATAAAAAAATCCGGTGTCGAAACAACCCATCAGAGCCCGGGGGCAGGCGTTGTAAGTTATGCCCTGGGGGCATATATTGGTCTTATGGAAGGGATGCTCGTACTAACTTCAAAGAGGGATCATTTGATTGGAAATTGAAATTTCTAGTTCATTTTTTAAGAGTGAAAAGAGATTGGAGGGCACCTAGCCCCCCCCCCCACACTCTTTTTTCCTAAAACCTATCAGATAAGAACTTTGAGATAGTTTTTTTTAAATAGTTCAAAGACCTTATAACGAAAACTCAGGGGTCAACACCGCCCCCCAGGGCCAAAGGGCAGGTGTTGTAAGCTATGCCCTGGGGGAATATATGGTTCTGATTGAAGGGATGCTCGTAAGAAATTCAGAGACGGCTCATTTGATTGGAAATTAAAAGTTCTAGTTAAGTTTTTTAGAGTCAAAAGAGATTGGAGGGCAAACTAGCCCCCCCCCACACGCCGACTCTTCCCCAAATGCATCCAATAAAAGTTTTGAGATAGCCATTAAGTTAAAGAATTCCCCAAAGTCAAATAACAAAAACTCAGGTGTCGTCACAACCCCCCAGGGCCCGGAGGCAGGCGCTGTAAGTTATGCCCGGGGGCCTATATTGTTCGTATGAAAGGGATTCTCGTATAAACTTCAGAGAGGGCTCATTAGATTGGATCTTGAAAGTTCGAGCTCATTTTTTAATATTTATAAGAGATCCGAGGGAAGCTAGCCCCCCCCCACGCCTTGTTTTTCCAAACCCATCTGATGAAAATTTTGAGATAGACATCTTGTTAAAAAAATAGTTTAAAGGTCGGATAAGAAAAACCCCGTTGTCAATACAACCCCCCAGGGCACAGGGGAAGGCGTTCTAAGTTATGCCCTAAGGGCCTGTATGGTTCTTATGAAAGGGATGCTCATATAAACTTCATAAAGGGCTCATTTGATTGGAAATTGAAAGTTCTAGTTCACTTTTTAAGAGTCAAGAGAGTTAAACTAGCCCCCCCCACGCTCCAAACCCGCCCAATATAAATTTTGAGATGGCCAGTGTTTTGGAAATTGTTCAAAAATTAGATAACAAAAATGCCCCCCAGAGCCCGGGGGATAGGCGTTGGAAGTATTGTCCTGGGGGCGTAAATGGTTCTTATGAAAAGGACACTCGTATAAACTTCAGAGGGGCTCATTTGATTGGAAATTTAAAGTTCTAGTTCAATTTTTAAAAGTCAAAACATACCCGAGGGAAACTAGCCCCTCCCCCCCATACAAACATTTTTACCCAAGCCCATTCGATAAAATTTTTATAAGAGCCAATTCAAAAAAAATATTTCAAAGGTCAGAGAAGAAAAGTTCCTGTATCGACTGAATCCGCCCGGGCCCTGAGGCAGGCGTTATGAGTAATACTCTAGGGGCATATATATTTCATATAGAACGGACGCTCGTGTAAACTTCGGAGAGGGCTTATTTGATTTGAAATTGAAAGTTCTTATTCACTTTTTAAGAGTCAAAAGAGATCAGAGGGAAACTAGCCCCTCCCCTCCTTCTCCATGTCGTAAATAAATCAGATAAAAATTTTGAGATATACATTTTGTTAAAAATAGTTCAAAGTTCTGATAACAAAAAACTCCGGTGTCGACACAGCCCCCCAGGGCCCGGGGTAGGAGTTGTAAGTTATGCCCTGGGGGCATATATGGTTGTTATGGAAGGGATTATGGTATAAAAATCCTATAGGGCTCATTTGATTGGAAATCGATAGTTGTAATACACTTTTTAAGAGTAAAAAAAGATTGGAGGGCAGCTAGCCTCCCCCCACACTCCATTTATTTTTTTCCCAGAGGCACTTCATATAGAAGGGGTCGTCGTATAAACTTCAAAGGGGAATTAGTCCATTGAAAATTGAGAGTACTAGTGACCTTTTTAAGAGTTAAAAGTAATCGGAGGGTAACTGCCCCCCCCCAAGTCCTTTTCCCCCAAATATATCTGGTAAAAATTTGAGGTAACTATTTTGTTAAAAATAGTTCAAAGATCATGTAACAAAAACTCTCAAACCCATCCGATAAAAATTTTGAGATAGCTATTTTGTTAAAAATAGTTCAAACATCAGATTAATAAAAACTCCGAGGTTGACACAAACCCATTTTTTTCCCTTTGATATTGTTACTTTGATATCAGTTTTGTTACTTTGATGAATATTTGATTTTTTTTAAGTTTGATTTTGAAATAAGGAATTTTTAAAAACTTGAAATTTTTTGTAATCAAAAACGAACAAAAATTAAAATAAAAAAAAAATTCCAAAAAATAAGTTTTTAGAAGAAAAGTAAATGCTATTTTAAACTTAAGCTCAGCAAATACAAATACCTTTTAAAATTCAAAATCAAAACGACCAGCAATTACTATTAAAGAATAAATGAAACCCAAAACGAACAGAAATTAAATAAACAATCATAGAAAAACATACAACAAGAAATAACCTAAATGAATAAATAGATCTTAAAGCGATTAATGATTAGATTGAATTTTAATATTAAGCTTAAAACGAAAAAAAATATTTTCCTATTGAAGGTTAAATGAAACTTAAAACGAACAGAAATGAAATAAACAATCAATGCAAACAAACATACAATAGATAGTAATGTAAATTAATAAATAAATCTTAAAAGGAGTGAAACTTAAATTGAATATGCAAATCAAGCTTGAAACGAACAAAAATCACCACAAACAAGAGTTTGGGTATGACCTCCTTCTCTCACTGTAAAAATCGAAAACCTACTGCGTCATTGGCGCTTTACTGAAAACTACATGCGTCTTGAACAGTCTTGGAAAGTATAAACAACATCAAATTGAATATTTGATGTATAATGATATTAATTGTTGAAATATCCATCAGTTTAAGAATTTATTTCACTGTAATTGTATTTTATTTTCAACACTGTAAGAACTGGAAAAGAAAGTATTTGTAACATAATCAGTTTTCAATTAAGCGCCAACGCCGCAGTAGGCTCTTGGTTTTTATTTACAGTTAGGAAAGGTGGCAGTGTCCAAACACTTGTTTGTAGGAAAACTATATTAATCTTTAACAATTTTAAAAAGAGCTGATAAATTAAACTGAATATTTGATGTATAATTATATTTATTGCTGACAGCTCATCAGTACAAAATCTTACCATAATTTAATATTTATTTTCAATACTATTTTCAACACATAATATTTTTCATAAAATTGGTTTTCACCAAAGCGCCAATGATGCAGAAGGCTTTTGTTTTTTATTTACAGTTAGGAACGGTGGCAGAGTCAAAACCATTGTTGGTAGTAAAACTATAGTAATCTTTAACAATTTTAAAAATAGCTAATAAATTAAACTGAATATGTGATGTATAATGATATTAATTGCTGACAGCTCATTAGTACAAAAAGTTACCATAATTTTAATGTTTATTTTCAATATTAATTACAAAAGAAAATATTTGTCATATAATTGGTTTTCACAAAAGCGCCAATGATGCAGTAGGCCTTAGGTTTTTATTTACAGTTAGGAACGGTGGCAGTATCAAAACCCTTGTTGGTAGGAAAACTATATTCGTCTTTAACAATTTTAAAAATAGCTAATAAATTAAACTGAATATGTGATGTATAATGATATTAATTGCTGACAGCTCATTAGTTCAAAATGTTACCATAATTTTAATGTTTATTTTCAATATTAAGTACAACAGGAAATATTTGTCATAAAATTAATTTTCAGCAAAGCGCCAATGACGCAGTAAGTTTTAGACTTTTACAGTGAGAGAAGGAGGTCATACCCAAACTCTTGTTTGAGGTGATTTTTGTTCGTTTCAAGTTTGATTTGTATATTCAATTTAAGTTTCACATGTTTTAAGATTTATTTATTAATTTACATTAATATCTATTGTATGTTTGTTTGCATTGATTGTTTATTTAATTTCTGTTCGTTTTAAGATTTTAAAAGGAAAATATTTTTTTTTTAGTTTTAAGGTTGATATTCATATTCAATCTAAACATTACTCGCTTTAAGATCTATTTATTCATTTATATTATTACTTGTTGTATGTTTTTGCTATGATTGTTTATTTAATTTCTGTTCGTTTTGGGTTTCATTTATTCTTTAATAGTAATTTCTGGTGGTTTTGAGTTTGAATTTTAAAAGGTATTTGTATACTGGGTATTAAGTTCCAAATTAATAACCAAATCAATTATCGAGATACGCTCTTTAGACTATGTACATGCTCATAGCGGCTTTATTTGGTTCAAATTTCCCCTCAATATTGTAAATTGAGTAGTGTGGTAGTAGTAGTGGTAACAGTTGTAGTGGTGGTTTTTGTAGTAGTCGTGGTAGCATGTAAATATTGCCTTTTTGATAATCTCCTTTATCATTTCCTGAAAGTTCCAAATTTTGATTGAGTTCAACACTCCCCTCACTCCCTTCTCTGAAAGGCTCACCTGGATGTCCTTCGTCTTTTTGGAGAGTAAAGTTCAAAATACATACCTTTCTCAATAAAATATACTATATGGAAACAATGAACGAATTACCCTGAGGACTGCGGGACGTTAACATCCCCAAAGACATAATTATTGGATCTTTCAAAAATTCTGAACGAAATAGCTCTCTTAAGGTTTTGATTGGATGTGTTTTGGGGAATGATAGGCTTGGGGGGATGGTTACCCTCCATTTGCTTTTGACTCTTAAAAAGACATTAGAACTTCCGACTTCCAATCAAATAATGGATGAATTAATGAAAATTTATTTCCCATCATGCAGTTAAACAACAGAACGTGATGGAGGATTATGAAAATAAAAGAAAGAAAAGAAAAAAAAAGAACGAACTATGAACACATAACGTAAACATCAAAACAAAATCAAAATAGAGTCATTTTCCAGGGATGTTAAGATGGCTGGTTTGATAAACAGTCAAACTGAGAGTCCCCTGCAAAGAGGGGCTCCATAACCCCGAAACGTCGAACCCAGTAACCGTTTCTAAACCATTCAGGGATTTGTAGAAGGTACTTGGCAAACATAAAGTAAGATTTGCTTATCAGAGATTGCTTATCAACATCGGTCAAAACGTCCCAAAAAGGTGTTAGATACAGTACATGCGGAAGGGTGACACTATTGTACAACTTGGCCAGTAGCTTACGTTTCAGGCTAACTTGCGAATGAACAATATGCTGCACGTATTTTTCTCTCAGCATGCTTTATAAGGAGCTTTCTTGTATTCCTAAGGGAAGAACCAATCCGTAAACCAAGGTAAACTAGCTCTGATTTAGGGGAAAAATACCTGAAAAACCTAGTCGTACGCTTTCTGGAACTAAAGAATCAGGGCAATCATAGGCAGTGCAATCGCGCTGCCTAAGTAAAGAACGATGTTGGCCCAATATATCTATTTATTTTTTGTTTTCTTCCATACCAGGGCACTTCGTATCGAAGGAATTGTCGTAGAACCTTCGAAAAGGGCTCATTCAATTGGAAATTGGAATGGCTAGTACTCTTTTAATAGTCAAAGGTGATTGGTGGGCAACTAAAACCCCTTCCACGCCCACCATTTCCCCAAACACATGTAATCAAAATTTTAAGATAGCCATTTTGTTCAGCGTAGTTGATTTCCCTATAGAAATTATGTTTTTGAGGAGGTCGCTCCCCCACAGCCCTCAGGGCAAGGGTTTTAAGCTATGCCGTGGGGGCATATATGACCAATGTTGGCACAATGTATTATTTTTTTTTATTTTTTCCTTTAGACCAGGGCACTTTGTAGCGAACAAGTTGTCGTAGAAACTTTGAAAAGGGCTCATTCAATTGGAAATTGGAGTAACCTGTGCCCTTTTTTAATAGTCGAATGTGAATCGAAGGCAACTAACACCCCTTCCACGCCCACCATTTCCAGGAAAACATCCAATCAAAATTTTTAGATAGCTATTTTATTAAGCGTTGTTGATTTCCCCATAGAAATTATGATTTTGAGGTGGACACTCCCCCACAACCCTTAAGGAAAGGGTTGTAAGTTATGCCCTGGAGGCATATAAGGTTTCTACACAAAGCATTGTCGTAGAAACTTCAAAAAAGGCCCCCAGAGCACGGGTTATAAGTTATGCCCTTGGGGCATATATGGTTTTTATAGAAAGCGTCGTCATAGAAACTTCAAAAAGGGCTCAATCGATTGGAAATTGAAATGGCTAGTGCCCTATTTAATAGTCGAAATTGACTGGAAGGCAAATTACCCCCCTCTGACGCCTACCTTTTCCCCAAACACATCCATTTTCACTCTTAGGTTAATAATTGAGAAGTGCCTAAGTTTTCAAACACCTTTGGTCCTCAGTTTTATAGATTATGAGCAAGCGTTCGATTCTGTTGATAGAGGAGCTTTAGTAAAGGTTTTATCCTTGTATGGTATACCAGACAAATACATTAAAGTGATTAGTGCTATGTACGAGAATAACACTGCTGCGGTTAAGGTAGGAAATGCGGTTAGCAGCTGGTTTTGTATTAAATCAGGAGTTAAGCAGGGTTGTGTTCTATCCCCCTTTATATGGATTATTTTGATGGACTTTGTTTTAAGGAGCACAGGAAAGGCAATGGGAGACCACGGAATCAAATGGGGAGGAAAAAGTCTCCTGGACTTGGATTATGCTGATGATTTAAGCATCCTAGATGAAAGTGTGAGCAAAATGAATGAAGTTTTAGAGGTTTTGCGAGTTCAGGGTGCTAGTATTGGTTTGAGAATTAATGTTAGGAAGACCAAGTCACTAAGGCTAGGAATAAGTGAAGATGAAAAGGTGACGTTGGGTAATGAAAAGATTGATCAGGTGGGCAGTTTCACTTACCTTGGTAGTATTATTAGTAAAGATGGTGGGAGCAGTGAAGATGTTAAAAATAGAATATCCAAGGCTCAGGGTGTTTTTTCACAGTTAAAAAAAGTCTGGAAGAATAGGAAGATAAGTCTGCAAACCAAGATTGGAATCTTAGAAGCCACAGTGATGACAGGGGTCAAATTTGGCTCTAAAGCATGGTCACTCTGAAAGGAGAATTAAGATTTGCTAGATGTTTTCAAGAGAAATTGCTTAAGGAGTGTTCCGGACACACGGATGATCGACCGTGATTCAAACAATAGGCTATACAAAAAATGTGGTTCAATACCGCTTTCTAGGTCTATAATGAAAGAAAGGTTGAGGTGGTTAGGGCAGGTTGTGCGGATGAAGGATGACAGATTGCCGAAGATTGTTCTTTTCGGCCAACCATCTGGGGCTAAACGGAAGGCAGGTCGTCCCCGTCTGGGTTGGGCGGACGTCATAAAGAAAGATTTAAAGGAAATGGGAACTTCGTGGGCGGGTGTAAAAAGGGAGGCTTTGAATAGATTGGGGTGGAGGAGGAGCGTGCGTAGCCGTGTTGGCCTCAGGCGGCTTGGTGCTGCGATGAGTTGTTAGTAGTAGTAGTATATGTTGTAAAAAGTTCAAAAAGGGCTCATTCAATTGGAAGTTGAAAGAGCTAGTGCCCTTTTTAATAGTCGAAAGTGATTGAAGGGCAACTAATACCCTCTCACGCCCACTATTTCCCCAAACAAATCCAATCAAAATTTTGAGAAATCCATTTTGTTCAACGCAGCTGAAAGTTCTGGAAATTAGGAAAGTTCTGGAAATTAGGTCTTTTAGGATGAAAACCCCCTCAGAGCCCTCAGTGCAAGGGTTGGAGTTATGCCCTGGTGGTATGTAAGGTATATATAGAAAGCTATAGAAGAAACTTCAAAAAGGGCTCATTTGATTGAAAATTGAAAGGGCTGTGCCCTTTTTAATAGTCGAAAGTGAGGAGAGAGTAATTAGCCCCCTCTCACGCCCACCATTTCCCCAAAAACATTCAATCAAAGTCTAGAGATAGCCATTTTGTTCAACGTAGTTGAAAGTTCGGGAAATTATGTATTTGAGGATGACAAACCCCCCAGAGCCTCCCAGGGCAAAGGTTGTAAGTTATGCCTGGGGGGATATAAGGTTTGTATAGATAGCGTTGTCGCAAAAACTTCAAAAAGGGCTCATTCATATTGCAAATTGAGAGGGCTAGTGCCCTTTTAATAGTTGAAAGTGATTGGAAAGCAACTAACGCCCCTTTCACGCCCACCATTCAAAATTTTCAAAATCCAATCAAAATTTTTAGATAGCAATTTCGTTTAACGTAGTTGAAAGTTCTGGAAATGAGGTCTTTGAGGATAACAACCCCCCTCACAGCCCTTAGGCTAAGGTTTTTAATTTATGCCCTGGGGGCATATGAGATGTTATAGATGGCGTTGTCGTAGAAACTCAAAAAGGGGTCAATTGATTGGAAATTCAAAGGCCTAGTACCCTTTTTAATAGTCGAAAGTGATTGGAAGGCTTGGCATTTTTATAGTCGATGTGGGTACAATGTGTTCCCAAGGCCAGAACATAATTTGCACTTTATTAAAAAAAGATACAAATGAATGTGCGTTGTCAGTTCAATATACATATACTGATATTTAGTAATCAAAATGTTAACATTATTTTATTTATTAAAGTGATAAAAGTAAAAACATTTATATTTTTTTTTTAGTAAAGTGCAAATTATGTTCTGACGTTAGGAAGGTATCGGGGTTTTGAGCCCAACTCATGTTAATTTCTGCTCGTTTTGAGTTTAACTCGGTTATTTGTTGTAATTTCTGTTCGTTATGGGTTTCATTTATTTATCGATGCTGATTTGTGGTAGTTTCACGCTTGGTAGACTATTCTATTTTGTTTTTGCTCATTTTTGGTTTAATGGGGTTCTTTAGTTTTCCTTGAAAAACTTACTTTGTGGAAAAAGTTTTTTTTTTAATTAATAAAAAAATAGCACTTGCGACTTAGCAGCATTAATAGATAGACCTATGTTATCATAGCGAGTTTCAAGCTCATTAAAATTACATTGTAAACTGGTAATGGAACGGCACAGGTTCAACAGGTCGTCGGCTAACGGAGTACAGATGTATCGACACCTTTAGATACGCAGATAGTAGGAAGATCAACCTGGGCAGGGAGAGCGGCATCATTAAAAATGGTCGGGGAGGTTATTGCTCCTTGTTTTATATCAACGTAAACTGAAAGGTCTTCTTTAGCGAACGAGTCACCGAGTTTCAACCGGACTTCAAAAAGTGGCCATGAGAATTTAAAAAGATGATCAGAAACTAGAACAGTCCTTCTCAACCAACCGCAATCACTTCTTATATATAAACAAAACATGTATAAGTTTTACATTTTAATAAATATGGTAATTCAAATATTGCAATACAAAAAAATTAAAAAATAACAAGGTGTATATATAATTAGAGTATGTCAAAAAAATAATAATTTTTTTATGATGAGTTTCGTAAACTGATACGACCGCGCCCCTAGTGATAACGCTTAACCCCCCAATGTGCAACTGGCGCTATAAAATTGTTTATAATATTGGTTAGTGTTAGACTATAATTATTTTCTGCCTCATATGTTAAATAATTAAATATACTATAAAAAATTTAGAATTATTCTTTAATATCACTGTCCAATTAAATATTAAAAATTTGTAAATATTAAGTAGAGGTTTCTCATATAAGACTATATTATGACTGAACCAGACAATATTATAATCCTGAAATAGACTGTTATCTAAGCGGAGGTGTTATTGTAAACTAATAGTCATGGATTTTGTTCAATTTTACTATTATTTTTTTAGTTAGTTAATTATATTGTGAATTATTACCTTTATTTTAAAATTGTAACATACTTGTTTGTTACATGGGGGGAAAAATATATTAATCAAAAAATACTAAAAGAAATGAGTCTAAACAAGAAGAAAAGACATTTACACTATCTTGAAACGCAAAAGCCATGTAACAATTTTTTAAAATTCAAGTACAAATTATCGATTGAGATCCAACTTACCAGCCCGAGGCATCCATTCCACTATGCTTCACAGCGATATTGAAAAAGGTATTGAAGTTTTAATAGATCTTATAAGGGCAGACAGAGGGCCCGCTTGTTAAGCAGGTGAGAAAAAATAGAGCTCGTCTTGGAAAAACCCACTCCCTATTACAATACCTTTTGCTATTAGGTATTTTGTCCAGATCGAATAAAAATAAGATAATTAAAAGTAATTATTAGTTTTTTTGTTACAGCAAAATTATATCTAAAATATAAACTTTATTTTTTTGGATAAAACTAGTAATTCACCTTTATTGTTATTTTTTGTTTTTCATATATTATTTTAAAATATTTTAATCAAATTTTTAAATTAAGATTATGTTTTATTTTTATTGAACAAAATCATAAATAAATAAAATATTATGAATTAAGTGTTACCAGTTTAATATAAAATTTTAAAATTATCGATTGTATATATTTAAGCATTTTATGTTTTACTTTTTCTTTTTAATTTTTTTCGTAAAATAAATTTCAAAATTAATAAATAGGTGATTATTAATAAAATCCAAATTGTATGTAATAACGTCCGTTTCATCTTTAAGGGTTTGGGGATTTAGGATTATAATATGTAATGAAAATTTTATATTGGTTTTTACAAAGTTACTCATAGATGTAACTGTACGTTCCTATATAGAATTTAAAAAAATATGAAGAGGATATTTATATAGTATAAAATGTGGTAAATAATAACAAACTTAAAATTGTATCATAAGATATAGTACAGATAGACGAAGTTATTCTTCTTGAAAAATATGTATTTACTATATATAATAGGATAACAGTGGTTTATCCTTTAATTTCAAATGTCTTTACATTTTAAGTGCTTTCACGATATTACCCAGGATTTAGAGAAATTTAAATATGTATAGAGCCTTTTTGGTATGATACATATCGAAGTAAAATTTGAAAGTGATTCTAATTTCAATCATATATTGACTGCTTTTAAAAAATCTTTAAATGAAACAAACAAACTAATTCTTAAATAAACCACTCACCCAAATACGAAAAGCTTAAAAATGTACCTTCGATTAAATTCAAATAAAATAAGTATGTACAAGAACTTAAATACTATTAAAAATAAATGAAAACAAACCTATATTTTTAAATATGTTATTTATTTATAACATAAATTATTTTCTGTTATAACTATTCATTTAAAGCGTTATATGATTTCATGATTAGTTTACCTAAACATTAAAGACTATTCATTCAAATATATATATCTAATAAATTTATATGGCAGAGAGTGAGGTAGGGGAGGAGGATCCATCTATTAATGAAAATGTTTTTTATTTATACTACACATATGACCTATTACGCAAGTTAAGCATTTTGACGATGACTCGTTTAAGCTTTTCATCAACAGATCCCGCGGTGGGCCTCCATAAAGTAGAAATTGACATTTTATTGAGAGTACTTCGTATGACTCGATCTTATGCGTTGAGGATTACCTCTGTCGATTGGGGGGGGGGGTAGTTAGTATATATCTGGGGTGGGTATTGGAAATTAAACATAAGATATTAAGCGTGCGTGGTTTTCTAGGTTTAGTTACCCAAACAAGATATCCCACTTTCAACAAACAAGGAAGTCAATAAAACGAAGAAAGAAAAAAGAAAAACCCCTCACGCTTATATCAGGTAATCTAAGCTATATAATATTAATATACTTTGTTTTCCACAAAGTATTGCTTGAACTTGGGATATCGTCTTTTCGTGTAATTGTTTTTGCGTACAGCTGACAAAAAGTTTGAACCTAGATAAGCACGGTTCCAAATAACTATGAAACGGAAATTAACAACCGATACGTTACAATAGTCAAATTCAATGGCTGCGGAGGATGTTTATCCTTTAAAAAAAAGATAACCAATGCATATTAAAAAGAAAAAAAAAAACAACTAGCTACCATAATCATAAAAATGTGAGTACCAAAAAGAGAAGCAGTAGTCAAACCCATTTTTAAACCCTCCCTCTGCCCACACTTTTTTAGAAAATTTGTATTCATCGGGGGTGCACCTACGATCGTGTAGACTGTCGTAAAATGATTCGATCGAGGGAATAGTTTCTTCGGCGAATCTCGACTAGACAATAATAATCATATGGATAGATGCCCTTGACCGTCAACAAATCATATAAATCAGGTGGAAATTTTTGCTTGAGAAGGGGAAAAGCGTTGCAGCCGTCATTGTTTTTCTGCATTTGAATCAATTCACTCAATGATTTAGGGAAAAAA
Organism: Artemia sp. Qi Xiang Cuo; assembly: GCF_049724085.1. Taxonomy (NCBI): domain Eukaryota; kingdom Metazoa; phylum Arthropoda; class Branchiopoda; order Anostraca; family Artemiidae; genus Artemia; species Artemia sp. Qi Xiang Cuo. The sequence continues at coordinate 194,991 of NW_028300416.1, read as the reverse complement.
CTGTAGCAATCTAAAAAGCGAATTTTATTCGTGTACTCAACGTCGTCTTCAACACATCTCCACATAAATTCCAAAACAAGCAATTTTTCCGATTATCTAGGAATGATTTTGTAGGAAAAGCTGTCTATCACCCATGCATCATCCACTGTTCCATTTCTTTGAAGATGTGCCATTGGTGGTAGCACATACTTCAGATCGTAGTTAGAATTATGTATAAAAACCGGAAGAAAGAGTTGCTGTTTAATTTTTAAATTACATGAATTGTGAGCCCACCCCCGAAAGTTACTTTTTCCCGTTAAATTAGGGTCAATAAGATGATTACGATCCTGGACAGCGTCTTTTGAGGCAAGAGTACTCCTACAAACCCAACAAATTTTCCCCTTTTCTAGTGCCAGTTGCTCCTTATCTGATAATGACATATGGTAGTTGGTGTGACGCAATCGTGAAATTACGGTATTTGCTGTTTTTATTAAGGATACTCATAAATGCTCCATGCGATCCGGCTCATCCATAGCCAAAAAAACTCTTCCAGCTACATTTTATTATTGGAATCGCAATGGGCATGTGCATAGAAACACGCAACTAGTTTGTGTTCCTTGACTATATTTGGCCTTGATGGGTCCAATACCTCCACCAGTCTTGATTCACAATCTAAAGATACTTTATCAACTTGTAGCAGGGAATTTTTGAAGTTTTTAAATTGTAAAGTATCTTTGCCTTCTGTCGGCATTTCTATTCTTTGATTGCCATGAATTTTGCAATATCTCGTGTGATCTGACAATGTTCGCTCAGATCTAAATGGGGAAAGGCACATGGGGCAATAGTGACATTCCCCTTTCTGAACGCCTTGGGATAAGAATTGACTTATTGCCGTAACGGGGAAAAAATGACCATAGGAATTTATGTCTTTGGGAGGCTCATAAATAACCCAAACCCAATTTTTAACATTATCTACCGATGGTGTCCCAACTGAATATAAAACTCCTTTTTTATTCGGTTTCTTTCCCCCAGTTACAAATTCTGTGTCATACTGGAGAACAAGCCCCCCAACCCAAAATTTTCGTTTGCTTTTTCAAATATGGTTATTTCTTTCAAGGACACCGGATATTTTCCCTCTAAACAGTCAAAATTTACTTTAGGGAAATTTTCGCCACCGTTACGTGCAAATCCATCGAGATTTTTCATTGTTGACTCATTATATAATGTTTTATGGGCTGCTGCTAAAAATGCATATTTAAAGCGGTGCAGCCCCGTGTCAAAATAGAAACTCTGAACTCCTTTGGTAGCTGGCAAATCTGGGTGGCATTTTATTTGTCGATTACCCGCCCCACTTAAAATAAAGTTTTTTTTATAATATAATTAGATTCATATACTTGTGTTCAATTTATAAAATGTTTGACTCGCTTCCCCACTCGTTAAATGTGTCCCAAGTAGATATTAATTTATTAAACCAGTTGAAAAATTTATCCACAAATTCATTTATACCAGGCTAAAAAGTTTGGTTTCCAGTTGAAAAATGAAAATAAAAAATGTCCCTAGATGTCACCTTTTGTAAATAAACTTTTTGATTTACCGATGCCTTAATCCCCCTTGACCCCCCCAGGTCTGAATCTAAATCTCAATAAGTGCTCGAATTCGGTCGATGTAGGTATGAAGAACATTTACAGGGTCTGTTAACATGACGCTTATGTCAACCACGTTTTCCTCGGGGGGATTAAAATCTACCCTATGTGTTTGCATGTGACCTAGAGCAGACACTAACAAATAAAATTCACGTAGTTCCGGGGATGTGACACTATTTTCATGTCCTGCACCTATTTGCACAGGATCCAATTCACTAATTATAAAGTCATCGTCAAAAGTGTCCCCGGGAACATTAGTTCAAACATTTTGAATACGGAAATCCATTTCTTCAGTTGTAAATTGAAAATCCATGGGGATATTAAATGACGTACCTTCACTAACATCATCCGGCGAGAGGGGACAATTGACCATGATATTTTGAAGTCCTGGACCAGGGAAGGCAGTTGTTTTCGTAGCTTCCCCCTGAAACTAGAAAATGAATGGATTGAGTTTTTTTTTCTTTGAATAAAGTTTTATCACAATTATAGCACACTATTTTTTTTCTTAGTTGGATTTATCAAACAATTTTTTTCTGTGAGGAAAGTTTTATTACAATTATAGCAAATTATTTTTTTTCTTAGTCGGATTTATCAAACAATTTTTTTCTTTGAGGAAAGGTTTATCACAATTAAAGCACACTATTTTTTTCCTAGTTGGATTTGTCAAACAATTTTTTTTAGGAAAGTTTTATCATAATTATAGAACACTATTTTTTTCCTAGTCGGATTTATCAAACAATTTATTTTTTATAATTGGATTCTTATTTATCAAACAAATGTATAATAAATTACGAATTTTTGCTTATAGCATTATTTACAAAACAAATACATAATAAATTACAAATTTTGTTAATAACACACACGCATACGCACACATGCGCACACACTCAAACACACACACACACGTATGCGCACACACGCGAACACACACACACACACTCTAAGAATCTCACACACACACACACACACGTATGCGCATACACGTTCACACACACGCACACACACACGCACACTCACACATGCGTACACACACACACACACGTATTCTCACACAAATTCACACACACTCCTACACACACACGCACACACATGCTCACACACACACAAACGAATGCGCACACACGTTCACACACACGCGTACACACACACACACACACACACATGCGCACACACACTTTAACACGTACCATTTTCCACACAATCCACAAAACTCAATTCCTCCTATAATTATTTAAACTAAATGCTTACCCCCTCTCACAGAAAGTTCAGAAAAAAAACGCAATAGCCTTATTTATAGTGAAGCATTTTTCTGGTCGTATGTTTGCCCGAATATTTAACACGTACCATTTTTCCACACCATCCACATAACTCAATTCCTCCTAGAATTATTTAAACTAAATAGTTACCCCCGTCCTAGAACGTTCAGAAAGATGTAATAGCCTTATTTATAGTGAAGCTTTTCTTAGTCGTATGTTTAC
>NW_028300416.1:80975-191391 GCF_049724085.1 Artemia sp. Qi Xiang Cuo | reverse complement strand
GCCCCCTTCATAGCAATGTCCCTTCCCCCATGAAAGTTCCTCCATGGAAAGATCCTCCAACATAACCCCCAACCCAACCCCCTCCCCCATTTCCAGAAACCCCCCCCTGAAAACATCTTTATACTTCCCAATAACCAATACCATATGTTAACATTGGGTAAAGTTCATAACTTTCAGCCCTCCCCCGAGGACTTCGGGGAATTAAGTCATCCTTAAATACATAGTTATAATATTCTCAACTATGCTGAACAAAATGGCTATCTCAAAATTTTGATCCGGTGAAATTGGGAAAAAAATGTGCGTTGGAGGGGGCCTAGTTGCCCTCCATTTTTTGGTCACTTAAAAAGGGCACTAGAACTTTTAATATCCGTTCCAATGAGCCTACCCACGATGTTCTAGGAACACTGGGTCGATACAATCACCCCTGGCAAAAAAAAACAACAAACAAACAAATAAACGCGCATCCGTGATCTTTCTTCTGGCAAAAAATGCAAAATTCCACATTTTTGTAGATAGGAGCTTGAAACCCCTACAATAGGGTTCTCTGATACGCTGAATATGATGGTGTGATTTTCATTAGGGTTCTATAACTTTTAGGGGTCTTTCCCCCTTTTTTTGAAAATCAGCCAAATTTGCTCAGGCGCGTAACTTTTGATGGGTAGCACTAAACTTGATGAAAGTTATATATTTGAAATCAGCATTGAAATCTAATTCTTTTGATGTATCTATTGGTATCAAAAACCCGTTTTCTATAGTTTCGGTTACCATTGAGCCGGGTCGCTCCTTACTTACAGTTCGTTACCACGAACTGTTTGACACAAACAAGAGATGTTTTCCAAAATCTAGGAGGAGGGAGGAGATTTCTATTTCATCAAGGAAAATACAAAATTAATTTGAAATCTAGGTACAAATATTACTCATCCTCAACACCCTCCCCTCCCTATTTGTGCTCGAGAGGGATTGAGTCGTTAATTTTCAATCCCATCAATTGATATTTTACCGACTTTTTTAATTTGCTTTGTTTTTTTTTGTTTTTGTATTATCTCATTCTCTCAGTTTTAATTTATCTTTTAATGTCTTCTTCTTACGGTACTATGAAATTATTAAGCGAACGTAATGACTCAAATTATAAATAAAAGTTGCGACAAAATTAACTAAAACTTGAAATACCACGGACACAAAAATAAAAACCTTTTCAGCCCCTGGACTCATTCTAGTTCTATTGATACCTGGCAACTCTGGTTTGATGAAATATTTCTTTTTGGTTGCTTTAAAATAATAAAGTCTTTTGAGCTGCTTCACGTTTTTGCCTATGTTGCCACGTTGCATAGCGAAATTAAGTAAGCAAAATTAATTAGCTCAATTTGACAAAGCTTTTTGTCCACGAAAATTAAAACACTAACAAACTATGGATTTTATAAGACAACTACACTTTCAAAGGGAAGCTGCACCTTCATATGTTTTTAGCTTATTTTTGGCTGATTTTTCACGCAATTTTTTTTTCTTAATCTGCACCCATTACTATCGAAAACTGAATAAGTGTATGTGCACGTTTTTTTTCTTCAAAATTGAACTCTTGATTTTTATTGATTTTCTTAATTAATTTTATATAAAACTGTAACTTTCCGCATAACCAATTCCAAATATCAACAAATTTCATTTTTACTTACCTTAATATCTAAAAAGAATAATATGAAGTTCTGATTCGAATGCTGTGAATTAGAATACTTTAATAAGATAATTTAATAATTCTTCTTCTAAAAATCTACCCGGCAATCCTTATAATTGGCGCTTTGGCACACATTATTAATAGTTTGGTAGATACTAACAAGTGGCTGTGTTTGAGTGTACATGGGTGGGAGGGGGTTTTAAGAATACATCTTACCAGAATTTCTCGATTTAACCGTCATTTTCCCGAAGAAGTACAATTTGCTGTCAAACCGAGCTAGAAAATAATAAGCAAATTTCGTCTGATACTGGAGGGCCGTTCTTTTGCACTAAGATCTTACATCTTTCTGCAAAGATTTCCGTTCTTTTTTCAACTCATCTTTGTTCTAAGAACTTACAGCTCACTGATATTAGCAAAAAGTGTGAAGGATGCCATCTTTCTGCCATTTAGAACAAGGATGAAAGAACTTCGATGATATACTCATCATTGTTCTTAGACCGCTGATCAGAGCAGAATGATGAAAGACGTTTGCAAAAGAACGCTATAAGATGTAAGATCTTGGTGCTAAGATTTCACTTTTAAGCGTTCTTTGTCAATAGATGTAAGTTCTTAGCACAAAGGTGAGTAAATAACGGCCCTTGGATTTCAGTCAAATCAAATGTTATTGAAAGAAATATTGTCATTAGTAGGCCTATCAAAGTTTCAGGCAGACATCGCCTACTGTAATGAATCATAAGTTGGCTAATACTATAATCAAATCTTAGAGCAAAGTAGATTATGCGTATTAAATATTAATGTAAATTTAGGTGTTTGAGAATTCGTGAAGTCTATTGTTGACTTCCCTACGAAATTACGATTGTCCTGCCATCTTATCATACCTTTTCGAAACACCATCCTTCTTTCATGATGCATAAAAATTTTTCAGGGCTGCTTTGAGCTGTCTTTAATATGTGAATTTCAATATACACTGATGCTGCTGAAGGAGTTGTTAAAATTTATATTGTTAGATAAAGATGTAAAATTTTATATAGAGGTAAGATACAGGTAAAATGTGAGACATGCATTTCCATTTGACGTTGAACCACCCAATTGCAAACGCCGCACGGACCAACCATGTGGTTCAGGAAGAACCACATGGAAATGGGAGAACCACCCATGTGGTCCTCCCATTTCCTGTGCTGAGTTGAAAAAACAGTTTTCTTGTAGTTCTATTTATCAATTAAATTTTCGATATGTCCAAAAAAGTACAAAATGGAGCTGCGGCATTAGGCTCCTTTGTTTACCAGTCGAACCCTAGACTTATGGAGCTATGTTCCCGCACGAAACGAACATGCTTTAGTTTTGCTATCAGATCTCATCCGTGTTTTGCTGCAAACTCATCCGTCATGACGGTTCAATGACTGCGGTGAAATATTTCAACTGAGCCATTTATCACGTGACATTCAATCACGTGTTTCTGGTTTTGCTGTTGGGTTTTAATGAAAGCAATGAATCAACCAAATTGACTTTTCATTTATTTATTAAATATCAATTATTAATAGAAACTTGGCACAACCATATCCCCTCCAAATCCCAGGGCGTTATGTAATCGAGCGGTGGAATAAATCCACAAAAAAAACGTTTACCTTAGACAGAGTTTAAAAAAAAGAGCAAAAACAACATGACTGCAACCTATTTTACCTTGCTACCAATAACTTAATACTCAACATTCAGCTGCTTTCTTAACCCATGTAAATCAAAATTAAAATGAAACAATGATAGTAATATTCATGATTTAATACCATTTTATCAATTTTATGTCCTATTGATTTAATCATTAAAATCACATTTAGAAAAACCATGGAAGCAATTTTGAGTGTTGTTGCATTAGTTTTGAACGAGTTTTTCACGTAAGAACAAAACGGCAGGGTAAATTATCTGAACCCACTTTTAAAACCCGCCAACGAGAAAACCAATTTTCTTGATATTTAGAGGAAAAAGATGAAAAAACAGAAGTGGTTAGTTAAGCTTCCTTTGGTGGCTTCAATTTATTTTCGCTTTGGAGCTACTACTACTACTACTAACAACTCACTCCAGCACCAAGACAACTGAGGGGAATATAGCTACGCACACAACTCCTCCATCGTTATATATTTAAAAACCTCCTTTTTTCCATCCTCCCAAGAATATTCCCTACATCCTCCCACCCCTTTCAGGGACGTCCTGCTTTTTGTTTGGCCCAGATGTCCTAGACATCTCATCATTTCTTTTGTCATAGCCGTAGAAAGCGGGATTAGCCGCTTTCAAGAGACCGGTCACAGAAAGTAGTACAAAAAAATAGGACTATCTTAAAGCTTATCTCCATTCGGTACTTTCTGCATATCTAGAAATGCATATTTTCTGGAACTCCTCTATCTCCACAGTTCTATTATTTGCAAAACTGCAGATGAAGTAACGTCTTTGATTGCTTTTCCTACCAAAAGGCCACATGGAAAAATAATAGCGGTAGTGGCGTCAATTTACGAGAGTTCAGACGGAGGAAGAAGTGTCTTTTGCATTATCTAGGGTTAAGGGTGAGTTTGTCGTTTTTTTTATATTTCCGATTAAAATACAATAAAAGACATTGTCAATTCAAATACACACAGAAGAGGCTTTTTTTTAACCTAGGGGGCACATGTTCTCTTCTGGCCCTGCTCAATTGATTCTACTGAACACCGGTCCTTTTTTTAAAAGAAGTTGCCATTTCAGTTTAGCAAAAAAAAAAAAAAAAAAAAAAAAAAAAAAAAAAAAAAAATGATGAACGGAGGTTGGCTGTCATGCTCTGATCAAGGAGCTGAGCAGAATATCATTAATGCTGTCACATCAAGGTGCTCTTCACTGGTGAAGAGAACAGCGCCCCAATTATAGTCTGTTAGGGATTGGCATATAGTACATGATCTAAATTGATGTTAAGCCGAATTTCGAGTGTGCTAGTGCAACTCGGTAGAGTGCAATATACAAAAATTGAAGAAGAAAGACACTTAAAGCTGACCGAAATTTGAGGTTTCTTCCAATGATTTAATCTGGATTTTCCAGAGAAATGGCAGGGGCACGCCAACTGCGAGGTCGGATGCTCCCCCTAAATTTTGAAACGTACCTTCACAAAAAAAGATACGTTTGTATCTTCAAAAAAACTTACCTCCCTCCCCCGAAGATTTTTTGTGAATTGGCGTCCTCTGAGGAACTGTTGTCTTCTTGGCAAATAGTAGCAACTTCAGAAAAGCGTGTTAAAGATGTTTCTGATCCTGCTTGAAATTTAACTTACCTTTGACATCGAACCAATTTTAAAAAGAAAAAAAGGGTAGAAAACACAATTTATGAAAATAACTTGTATTTACTTTCTGGTAAATTCAATTTAACCCCGTATGTCAAAACAACGCTCTACATTTATGATCAATAAATTTAGACCGTAGAGTTTCCGTTATTTTTTCGATAGCAATATTCCTTAATGTACTTTCATTCATTTGAAAAAAAAGAAAGAAAAAGAAAAATATACCAAAATATTATTTCAGAAACCTCTTTATTTTGATCCTAAATGATTTTATTATGGCAGCCTGATTGCTCGACATTATTAGAAGGTTTCAAAACTCGCTCGCGGCTGTGCACTATTATTACTGTTTATTTTCTAATTATTCAGTGATTTTATTTCTGGTTCTTATTTTGGCAGATAATTCAAATCCAAAGAACCCTGATGATCAAACGGCTAAGAACCGTTCAAAGTATTAACTGAACATTTGATTCCGCTAATCCATAGCTATCGGTGAGCTTAAAAACCTTCTTTCTAAGTCTATTTTCAGCCTTTGCTGCAAAATTATTATTTCAAAAGCTTTCAGATGAAGTGTAGATATCTAATGGCATACTTGGGGGAAAGGCATATCAGTTGTCACCCTATGTTCAGGTATCTATAGACTTATTTTCCCATTTTGAAAGCTTTCAGATGAACATCTACAACATCTGAACATCCATAAGGACAATAATGAGTGTATCCTGTCAGAGGCAGGGCCGTCACGCATGAAGGGGCCAACGGTTTTGGTCACTCGGAAAAAAAGAAGTCGGTAAAATTCTTTGTTCACTTCAATAAAGACCACAAAATACTGATATGTCATCTACAGAAATTTCGAACTTGGTCGGTAAACGCAGAAATGAGTGTATCCTGTCAAAGGCAGGGCCATCACGCATGGGGGGGCCAACGATTTTGGTCACTCGGAAAAAAAGAAGTCGGTAAAATTCTTTGTTCACTTCAATAAAGACCACGAAAATACTGATATGTCATCTACAGAAATTTCGAACTTGGCCCGTAAACGCAGCAGTTTTACCGACTCCTGTAGTGATTTTACAGATGGTGCCACAATTTTCCATTTGGTTAAATAGACAGCATTAAAATAGTGACATGATATGTACCGAAATCTGAATCTCGGTTGGTAAATGAGCAGTTTTACCGACTCGTGCAGTAATTTTACGCATCGTCTTCAAAAGGAATATTATGCTAATTTTTGGACAAATACACTCGGTAAAAATAACCAGCCAGTCGGTAGAATCTCTTGCCTCCCCCCAAACATTTTGGCTAGTAACGACCATGGTTAGAGAGAGAAGTGCATCAAAAGTCCCCTCCCCGTCTTCAGGTAGCTCTCTAGGCTTATATTCCTATTTTGAAATCCTTGGGACGCAATGAGCATGTGTTAAAATTATAGATACATCTGTCACGAGTTTTAGGGGAAGAGGCTCATCATCATATACCTCCCCCTCGAGTCAAGGAATCTCTGTTGGCTCATCTTCCTGTATTAAAATGAAAATAAAATGAAAATCTACTAAAACCATAGATGCACATATCAAGGCCCAGGGGAGAATCTCCAGCATTTTTATTGGAGGGGGGGGGCGATAGGGGTCCAAATCTGGATAGTCTAAGGGCATGGGATGTATAATATTTTTCTCCACATTATTGGGGGGAGCAACTGCCCCCTCCTTGCCACCCCCAAACGACGCCCCTGTCAGGCCGTATCAAGGATTTCTTTTTGGGGAGTGTTTTACCCAAGGATTTTTTTTGGGGGGTACACAAAAAAAACAAAAAAAAAACTTATAAAATATTTGTTTATATCCATTTCTGTTACGTTTTTACGAGTCAGACAGACATTTTTTTGGGAGGGTGGTTCAAGTCCCCCCCCCCTGGATACGGCCTTGGCACATAGACTAAGTTTCAGGAGGAGAGGCGTATCAGATATCCTCCCTGCGAGTCAGGGATCCTTATAAACTTATCAAACTATTTTCAAAGCTGTCAATTGAGGTGAACACGTTAAAAGGTCTAGATGCATAAATCTTAGGTTTTAGAGGACCCCCCCCTCCGTTTTCCGGTATACCAATAGGCTTATTTTACTATTTTGAAAGCTTTCAAATGAAGTGTACATGTAAAAGCATATATGCACGCATGATATTGCGAGGGAGCAGGTCATCAGATACCCCTGCCCCGTTTACGGGTATCCTTACAGGCTTATTTTCCGATTCTGAAAGCTTTCAAATGAAGGGAACATGTGCAAGGCATATATGCACATATGCTGTTAGAGAGAGCGGGTCCTCAAATGCCCCCCCCCAAGTTCAAGTATCTGTATAGGCTTATCTTTCTAAAAAAAAAGATGAAAAAAGTACATTAAAACTGACGAGAAACGTTTATTTAGAATCATCAAACAAACAAAACTCAGAATACTCGTAATTTGCACAAACACAATCAGGGTAGTCCCAGATACTTCAGTAATAACATAGAAAAGTTATGATATTCTTATTAAATATCATGATGTCTAAAAAAAAAAAAAAAAAAAAAAAAAAAACTAAAAAATTTAAATGAACCATTTCTCTGTATTCCAAGGTGGAGAAATAGCAGAACAATAAACTAATATGCATGACGTATCTGTATAAGGGTTTAAACTTTTTTCCCACCAATTATCGTGAAAAAAAAAATTATTCCTCAAATGTAAAACAAATCAAGGGCTACGCTGCACATTGACAAAGCTCACATTCAACAAGGTTGTCTTCAGCCTTAAACTCCCCTTCAAGCGATCCCTAAGAATCATCAAGCTCAAAATCATCTCGTGTCCTTTTCTTAAAAAAAAAAAAAATAGTAATGTACCCCTCATCACTTTGGGGTGATAAAAAATTAGATGGCGATACTGTTTATATACGAATCTTACTTTTTCAAAGATTCCAGTACATGCATTTTATAATCACATTTAGTTTTATAACTGTTGTGCACTTTCAGTCAAACTATGTTTATTTAATGTTAAATAATTGTTTAGCTGCCATTAACTGGTACATTACTATTAAAAAAAAAAAAAAATGATATTCAGTTTTTAACAGCACAGTGGCTAGAGCCTCAACTAGAGACAGCGGTTCAAACTAGTCCTTGTATATTCAACGCTTATATCCTGAGGATGGGCTAAGGAAACCCTAATTTAGAAGGAGAAATATAAGCAAAATATTGGTTCCCCCGAAAACAGGACCCCCTTTTTCCTTTTTGTTTTCAATGGTTTGAAACTTAAAACCCTAAGTTTCTCCGCCAAAGAAACCCTTATAGACCCCCCCCCCCCCCCCAAAGGGCCTAATTATTTTTCCGATCACCTTGATGCTTACATCCTTAGGACCTTTGCCTATGGGGACCAAAACGCAAAGAAAAATTTCTTTTCCCCAAAAATGTCCCTTCATTTGAAACTACAAACCACGGTTCAAACCTCCCTTCCGCAATTCGCAGGAGTGGCGACCATAAAGGCACTCAGGCAGTGGGGACCCTCAAGGCCGCCAAGAGTGACAAACCTTTGCGCTACAGTTACAATTTAGTAGCTTTGGGCTACAATGAGTTTTTATTATTATTTTTTAACATTCAGTTTGGGAGCTTGTCTTTGTGAAACACAACCCGTGCAATAAACAACAGCTTTTTGCATTCAACAGTAGCCAATTCACTTTTGTACAAATTTAACGTCTACAAAAAAAAGATCTAAAACAATAATTAAGCGCTTTTTTAACAATGCAAAATGCTGTCACAAAAACTGTGTAATAAAAAAGGAAGTTAAGCAAAAGGGTTACCCCTACATCTATTTAATTTCAAAACTTAAAAAAAAAAAAAAACAAATCAGCGATCAAATCTTCAAAATGATGCTTAACAAAATTCAGAAAAAGTATAAAAAAGAACTATGGTTTAAACAAGGTTTAAACCTGCAAAGTTTAAACAGTTTTATTCGAGTTTAGACCACCGGGTTAGACAGGATATTCAACCCACCCTTTTTCTAAAAAAGCAAAAAACAACCTTCCTACTGAAACCTTTCTCGATTAACGTCTCAAAAACTGTTTAAACTGTTGTGTCCAAACATAAAGGAACTTAAAAAAAAACATGAATTACCCATGAAACTAGAATTGAAAAAAAAAGAACTGAACCTAGTAATCAAAATAAAACGCAACATATCGGATATAACGGTAAACAAAATTAAAAATAGGAAATTAAGTACTAAAGATTTACTGGAGTTCCCAAATAAATTCTTTTCACTAAACAAAGCAGGTCAAGAGGTCACGCCCACCACATTTGTAACAAGAGGGAAAGGACCGTAAATTAAGCTCTTTGTTTGCATCAGAACCTCGCAGCCAACGAACAGTAAAAAATCCAACTGAGATCCACACACTCCTCTGGGCAACTTCACGTAGATCGGTCATAAAAGATAAAAATGGAGGATAGCTGCCCTCCGAACTTAAAAATCCACTTCTTCAATCAACATAAAAACCAAGTGCATGCTATGCCTTCTACAATAAGCGCAACAAAACATGACATAAAGCGATAGAAATAAGCATTCTGTACATACAATGTAAGGCCGTGTTTTTTTTTGTAGATTTTGAGCACTTCAGGTATGAGGGCGGAAGAAAAAATTTAGTTCAATTAAATTAAATCAATTAAATTAAAAAAATTAATTTAATTGAAGCAAAATAATTAAGACCTATTGCTACCATACACATTTATTTGAGAGAAATCTTACCCTTAGCCCACACAAATGAAATAAAATTCAGAATTTTTTTAGTCTTCAACAGCTAATTAAATATGATAAAAACAGTCTTAACAAAAAAATTACGAGTTAAAAAAAAAACTTTTTTTATCACCAATTAGGGAATTTAATTGCAGAAAATATCTATTTTATTAACTGAAATAAATTAAAGCATTGTAATCTACACTGTTCATCCTAATACATGAAAGCTTAATCAGAAAAATTTAGTCACTTAAAAAAAAAGAATTGGCGTCAGTAGCGTCAATCGTGGGGGGAGGTCATTGGCTCCCCTAGATTTTGGAAATTACAATTTTTTCAGTTTTTTCTTTGTACGATGGATTTTTCTGTACGATGGAGAAAAAAGACACAAAATTGCCCCCCCCCTAATTTCCGTGGACTGAGACCACTGATTAGAATCAACAGAATACTAGAAATCACTTCTTTATTAATTAATTACAATTAATTATTAACGCCAATAGGCCGTGGCAGGTTCTGTTGCTTGAATGAAGTTGAGACTTTCATTGATAAAAATCTGCCAAAATGGAAATTCTAGTCAGCCATAGCCCCTCAACCCCACCCCCCGCGTCCGGATCCGCCAATGACAACAAGAAATGAAACTAAGTCATTAAAATGAGAATCAGAGTCATCAGAATACTAAAAATAATTAGATTTCCTAATTAGTACATCGATTTTTTTTTGTAACAGCACGTCAAGCGGAGGCGGGGGTAACCCTCCCCCCTTCCATATTTAAGGGCTGTAACGTAAACTGAAATGAATCTGTCTTGACCAAATTATAACCAGTGCCCCCCCCTCCCCCTGAATTATGCATCCCGAACAGAATCAGAAATTTTTTTACTAGAATTATGATAGAACTAACTAGTTCTTATTACATATAAAGTATAATATTTTAATTAAGGATTTATAGGAATAATCAAGGATTTTATTTCAGGATTAAGAATTTTATCCATGTGGACTAAGGGTTAGGTAGCCAAAGAGATAAAAAAAAGGAAAAGAAAGGCACAGTAAAGAGACAGAAGATAAGCCAGACATAAAAATTACAAAATTATGCCATGGTGACTTGATGGAAGTAGCCACCTTAAAGGGACTGACTAGTTAATTAAATAAAATAAATGCCTTCACAATAACAAAAACCCTCACAACAAAATATGAAAGATACAACAGTAACATACTTTCCAAATAACTTAATACTGTACGATTAGTTGATCGCTACGTGAGACAACAACGCATAAGTTATGTATTTATACAGAGGCAGGCTTCATTTTATCAATTCCCCCCCCCCCCCGCGATTTACCATTGTTTTTAAGGAATTTTTTCTCCCTTCGGTGATTTCTAGTGTTCTTTTAAGATGTTGTATTCCAAGTTGGACTTGTTCTTCAATTTCTAGTTTTTACATTTACATTTCCTTTCTAGATACATTTCCTTTTTACATTTACATCTCCTTTCCGTTTTTATATTTCCTTTCTAGGATAAAAAGTCAAAATAGCTAAATCAGAAATTTTTCCAAAGGAGTTGGAAAAATTTTTTGTGACACTTTGGAAAGCGAAACATAAATTAGATAGTTTCAAACAAACGAGCCAAACAAATAGATAATTTTCGTATGTTTATTTTTCTCTAGTCTGATGATTGTGGACAATTTGGCAAATCGATTTTCCTTGAACAAGTGGCAATTTTGTGTAAATTCAAAGAACGCTTGGAAAAGAAACGCTTTTTTACTCATTTTAATGCCCTAGGACGTTGATGGTGGTGATCAAAACGCATTATGTTCCACACAATACTTTTCACAAGGCCATACCAAGAGGGTGGGGTTTAAAGGGGTTTAAACCCCTTTCGAAATGTTTTTTGACTCGTAAAAACGTAATAAAAATGGATATAAACAAATTTTGTATGCGTTTTTTTTTTTTTTTTTGTGTAGCCCCCCCCCCCCAAAAAAAATCCTGGGTACGGCCTTAAACTTTTAACAGTGGAATCAAAAGACTCAAAAATGAGCTCCAGGTTTTGGCTGTTATCAAAGAGCTACTGTTCGTAAAAAAAAAAAAAAAAAAAAAAAAAAAAAAAAAACTAGGACGTTAGAAATCCCAAATTTCCACAATTTCTATGCGGAAGAAACGAACAATTAACGCATTAAAGTATGCAGAGAAACTTGTCAGTATCAAGAAAACGATGAATTATTAGAATTCGGAGGGCTAAAATACCTCCCTCCTAAGGAGGCTAGAATTACATTGAATTTTATATTTCATTTTAAAACAACAATTAGACATTTATACCAAATTAGATGAAGCATTTTTAATGTTTTTAAATATTAAAATCAAATTACAATACAATATATCTGATTTTTGTCATGAATATTTTTATATCTAAAATTACCAGCTCAATACTCGCTTGGATTCGATACTTTTTGAACATCTTTTAATTTGGCAATTAAGGAGCATGAAATTAAGGAGTTTTCCCTTGGTTACATATTAGTTCAAGGTCCCAGTAGTAATTTGGGTATTTAAGGCCTGAATAAGTTAGACCTCTGTACAAACTTATGCTGGGTATGAAATACTTCCACCCTAACTATAAATTGACAATTCTGAAGCATTATTAATTTGGCAACAGTCCAGCAACACAAAAGAAAAATGTAATCTTGTCTCGATTGAAATTATTCTCCCTGCCAGCAGCATTCTTTGTAGGTGGATCATTTTTGGAAAGCCAGTATGATTGGACATCTTTCAAAAATTTCAAAGTCTATGACTGGCTGTCCAGTCGAAGTCGGCCCTGCTGCCGGCAGGGTGAATAATGTCAATTAAGACGAGGCTTGATATACAGCTTACGTAGAGAGCAACTAAGTGACTTATACTACAAAAGCGAGGCCTTTCTTAACAATCAAAAAGAGAAAATTCCCATATAAATTGAGTACCAATATTCAAAAAGAAAAAAGCAACCAACAATATAATAATATCAACTATAACTACAAGAATCAGAGAGTAGTAAAATATAAGAATCTGCTAAAAAACTAACAAAATGGCTTTATGATGGAATGGAATTACAGACCAATGGGAGGAATTTGCATATAACGATAAACATACAAACGGTAATCTTTGCTGGCCAAAACGACAGAGCCATCATCCATAAGTGCCACATTGAAACACTGTTCATGTTTAACCTTGGATTCCAAGGCGGAAACTAGTTGGCCGTCTTGGGTAAAAACAGTCAAGTTAAAATTGTTATGATTATCAGCAATAAGGATCTCTCCACTTGAGTTGATGCATACACCGATGGGGTAGTTGGTAATACCTTCACCACCAATTTGACGGAGGAATGTTCCTTCATAGCTGAATACTTTGACGCAGTGAGCACGGTTGTCAGATATGAATATTTCTTGGCGATCATTGACGACAACACCATTGGGAAATTCGAGGTGCTTCGAGCAGCCGAATTTGTGTAGAACGTTGCCCTGTTGATCAAAAATAATGACGCGCATCAGTTTGCACTCAACAACAATGATTTTTCCTTTGCTGTCAACAGTGACACCTCGCGGATGTTGAAGAATATTTGCTCCGAATTTTCGAACAAATTGACCATATTGATTATATATTTGGATTTGACGAGTTGGTGATCTCTCTGTGACAATTATATCTCCCGAAGGGCGGACGACAGCAACACGATTTGGGTATGGTAACTGACCGTCTCGCTTGCCACATTCACCAAACTGAAACTTAAATCGTCCTTCTTTGTCAAATATTTGAATTCTATGATTGTTGGTATCGGCAACAATGATATCGTTCTGGGCATTGACGGCCACGCCACTTGGCTCGGTAAATTGACCCTCCATGACACCGAATTCACCAAACTTGCAATGGTAAATCATTTTCTGACGTTTAATCTGAGATTTCGGTGGAAATACTCCTGGGGTTAGAATTCTAGACGTCATGTCTAACATTGATGGTTCCGTATTTTGAAATGATGGCTCCGACGACTGGCTCTGAGGAAAGATACTATCAACAACACCGTTAGACCATTTCTCGTACGCGCTTGCAGCACAGAACGCCATATCTCCAATTGTACTACCTGGATATGATATATTCTGAGGCGGAGAAAATCTTTGGTTTAAGGATTCGAATGGAGATGCTGATATGGCACGATCAATATGGCTTGGGGGGGAAGGGGCTGTTCCATTTGAAGTATGATTCAAAGCCGCTAGTGTCGGGCGGGCAATAGGGGGCTGTCGCCCAGTTTGTATAAGTGGCTCACCCCCTGATCGAATGTAACCGAACGTGGTTTTTACTCCCGCTTGGATTGACTGGAAGTTTGAACAGAACTCAATATCATTGCATGCAGTTAAAATCTGAGTATCCGGGGTATAGCTCATAAAATCCAAAAATTTCTGGTCGAGCAGTTCCTTAAACATCAAAGTTTCGCCTGGGGATGTATATTTCACAAGTCGCTTAGCGAAGTTGCAGGTTCTTAATAACATGTCAGCATTTGTGGAAGATTTCAGACTAAAATCATTTAAGGCCATTTGCCTGGCTGAACCAACCATCTCCAACTCTTTGTACAATTCATTCATCTTTTCTACAAGCAAAGATCGGTAAAACTGATAAGCTTCATTTACATCATTCTGAGCTTTGTTGAGTTGCGCTACTAAACGACCAGCAGCATCATCGGCTGATTGTGCTACACTTATCAAGTCTGCAGCCTTTTGTCTTGCCTCAGATACAATCTGACCCAATGAATGCGAGAATCTTGGTGCAATGTCAGTAAGTGCTTCCAGTTCATGTTGGCCTCTAGCATTGTGCTCGGCAATAACGCATTCACTACAAACTGGAATACAGCAGCTTCTACAAAACAGTTTAAGTCGTTGAGATTTGTGCTGAGGACATAATACAGATTTATCATTTCTCGGCCCCAATTCAGTCATCATTTGCACTCTATGGCCTTCCAAACATTGCATGTATTGGTGTGCCATAACACAAGTGGCACAAAGAATATTTGCACAATCAAAGCACTTGGCAACAGCAATCGAGTCTTTGCCCTTGCATGCTGTATACACAGCTTGGCTTGAGTCTATCTGAGCAGCTTCAATCAAATTCGATATTCCATAATCAGACAGCAATCCTGCAATACCTTGGCTACCAACAGGGCATTCTGTGTGGCAAATAGGACACGTAACTCTTTCTGGGTGATCTTGTGCACGCTCTAGACAAGGTTGGCAAAATGTGTGCAAACAGGTTAGGACCATGGGTAGTGTGAATGTTTCTTGGCATAGTCCACATCTTGTATTCAAACCAGGGCTAGATGTACCACTTGACGTAGAGCCTGGGCCAGAAGCAGAGCCAAGGCTTGTTGTTGTACCTGTGCTGCCACCTGCAACAGAGAAAAAGATACTCAATTATTCAAATTCAAAATAATCCCTCATCCATACAAAACGAAAAGTTTGTTGTCTTGTCTTCAAACAACAATTTGTAAGCCAAGAGTCACCTCTTCGGTTAATGGTTATCATAATCGATTTGACAAAATTGTTTAGATGTATGTTATACCGTGCTGATTGGAAAGTGTGTCTGGATTGGCTATGTGTTTTCATTATCATTCAAGTTATTTTAATTTTTAACGTCATTATCTTATACGTTTTTAGAAGCATTTTGAGCTGTCATTTGAAATTCAAATACTAAAGAGGATTTAACTGCCCCTGACAGTGGACAAAGGGAATTATACCGAGTACAATAAAATTGGTTCTTCGGTATATTAAGAATTACATGAAATTCCACAAAGGCCACATTTTACAGATGGTGCATGGCAGATTGCCAATTATTATGCTTTTTGGCCATCTATCTGGAGCCAAACGAGAAGTAGGTCTTTCTCGAATGGGGTGGAATGAGGAGTGGATGAAAACCGGGGAAGGCTGTATTGGCTACAGGTGGCTGTATTTTAAAATTCATTAAATATCTTAAACAATAGGTCTACGCAGGTACCAGGTTTCGCTTTCTAAAAAACGCATTCCTGTTTCAAAGACAACTTTTATGGCCATGAATTTTTATATCTCTTTTATGTCAACTTTTATGTTGAACTACGAAAAATCAAAATATTTTAAGAATAAAAATTAAAGCTTTGGGCGGTGATGTCATTAATGTAAGATTATCGTGATCGGCCCAAGTTTCATCTTTAGTCTTAGCAAATTTCAATTTTTTACTGGGAGCAAGCAATTTTGATTTTTACCAAAATTGGAAATTTTTTTATAGTCTTTTAGTCAGATTTTCAGATAAAACCTCCCAAGCTTTCATTCGTAGTCTTACAAACTTTCAATTTATACTGGTAGCAAACAATTTGGATTTTTTTCCAAAACAGGGGAAATTATGTTTTAGCCACATTTTCAGATAAAACCTCCCAAACTTCAATTTTTAGTCTTGAATAATTTCAAATTTTACTGGTAGAAAACAGTTTTGATTTTTTCCAAAATAAAAGAGATTATTTTTTAGTC
The DNA here is from genome assembly GCF_049724085.1 of Artemia sp. Qi Xiang Cuo. Classification (NCBI taxonomy): domain Eukaryota; kingdom Metazoa; phylum Arthropoda; class Branchiopoda; order Anostraca; family Artemiidae; genus Artemia; species Artemia sp. Qi Xiang Cuo. The sequence continues at coordinate 175,214 of NW_028300416.1, read as the reverse complement.
TTTAAGTCATATTTTCACATAAAATCTCCCAAGCTTTCATTTTCAAATCTAAAACAAATTGAATTTTTACTTGTAGCAAATAATTTTGATTTTTCCCAAGCTTTCATTTGTAGTCTTACAAACTTTCAATTTATACTGGTATCAAACAATTTGGATATTTTACAAAACAGGAGATACTCTTTTTTAGTCTTATTTCCAGATAAAACTTCCCATAGTCTAAAAATTTTCAATTTTTAGCGGCAGCAAAGAATTTTGATTTTTCCCAAGATAAAAGAGATTATTTTCTAGTTTTTTAGTCACATTTCCAGACAAAACCTGCCAAGATTTCCTTTTTAGTCTAAAAATTTTCAATTTTTAGCGTTAGCAAAGAATTTAGATTTTTCCCAAAATAAAAGAGATTATTTTTCAGTCTTTTAGAAACATTTTCAAATGAACCCTCCCAAGCTTCAAATTTTAGTCTTGAATAATTTCAAATTTTACAGGTAGCAAACAATATTGATTTTTTGCAAAATAAAAAAGTTTTTTTTTAGTCTTTTTGTCACATTTCCAGATAAAACCACTCAAGCCTTCATTTTCGATCTTACAAAATTCGAATTTTCCCTGGTAGCAAGAAATTATCTTGCTTAGAAATTTTTAGTTTGTTTTGCTTTTATTCTTCGTTAATAGACAAAGAATTTTTCCAGCCTTCTTTTTCATGTTTATTCTATCTTATCATTTCTTTTAGGATACACTTTTTATAACTAGAAAATTGTTCCATTCGAGACTAAGAAAAAGCTGCTAAGAGATAATAAGGTTTTCCCAACCTTAGAAAAATCTATAAAAAGTTCAATGATCAGAGATTTTGGAAACGAGCATTTCTTTGTCCCAAATCAACCTTTCTCCATGAAGTTAACTTTTTCCCCTCTAAGAACTTGGAAGATTAAATATCTATGAGAAAAGCCTTAGTCTAGCCCACTTTGTTATTTAGACCTATTTACAGACAACAAAGGAAATATATTCCCTTAGAGAAAGGGCCTACAATTTTTGTACTGATCTAATAAATCTCGACTCAATTTAAAAACGGCTTTTACTTTTTCCGAGACATCGACCTAACAAGGAATTGCCTCGGAGGAGGGATAATTATACACAGCCAACCATTTAGACGAAGTATTTTTTACGGAGGGGGGGGGACTGAAACGCAAAATCGTATTTTACACTTTTTTCCGAAAGCGAAACTTCTAGATGGATCCTCTTCCCCTCGCAAGATAATAGTTAATTCAGTTCAAAATGTGTAAGTATAATATTTTTATACTTATTTACAAGATTTATTACAAAAAGCCTGAGGGTAATAGCAACACAAAATGCAGCCCAGAAGCAAAGCTCGAGGAACAAAATACATTTTTAAATAATACACCCCCCCCCCCCTCAAAAAAAGTAAATTAATAAGTGATATAACTTATAAAAATAATAGTCTTATATAAGTGCCATTATTCAATATGAATGAAAAAACAAGTTTGAATATACATTTTTACCCGATTAAGGGGGGGGGGGGCTGTCGCCCTAAACCCGCCCTGTCCCCAGGTTGTGCCTGTGTCCCACAATGGTTCATCAGTATTTAATTAACCATAACTATAGAAAGGAAGAAGAGTAATCAAGTCTTCGAGACAGAAATTAAAAGTATTAAATTCATAAGAATGCATTGATAGTAATGGGCAGTTCCACAGTACAGTGCCCCCCGACTCAAATATAAGCAAACAAGCCAAATCAAAGTGAATAATTTGATCGAAGAGCGGAATCCTCCAGCCGCGGCACCCAAGGCAGCTGACCCGGCTACCCCCCCCCCCCCAAAAAAAACAAAACAAAAAAAATAAAAATCCTTCAGCTGATGGGGAACTCTCCCCTATTCTAGAATCTGCAACGCACACGTATCGAGGGTAGGTGGCATTTTATTTATTTCAACGAAGATGCTGGGTGCAAACTAAACCAAGCATAGACTGAGATAGGCTTTTGTTGATAGAGAAAACAAACTGGAAAGTTACACACACAAAAGAGAAATGACAAAAGCAGCGGTAAATAATTTCTAAGACCACACTGGCTAAGCAAGATGAGAAAAAATCCAAGCTGAAGAAAAAACCAGGGTATTTTCAACCAGTGAAAGAGTAAAAATGCAATGCAAATATTTCGGCCGAGACCTCCGCTCAGCCGTCGTCAGACAATAAAATAAAAACAACCCCTAAAATAAATAAAAACAAACCGTAGAAAATAACATTAGAATGAAAATAGACCCTTTCCATGTAACGGTGAAAGGGTAACTGAATAAAAACAATATAAAAATTCATTTTTGCTTTTTCACTGGCTCGGAATATCCTTGTTTCTTCTTCTGCCTGAGTTTTTTCTCATCTTGTCAAGAGCAGCGGATTAAACTAAAAAAAAAAAAAAAATTCCCAGTTTTTCGTCACTGAATAAATCGGAAGACAAAAATAAGCCCCACTTTCTGTCGCCGTGAACTTTCAAACAAGAATAGATGAGACTTGAAAGTCAAGATGGCTATAGAATCACATCGATTCCATTCAAATAAGCCTGAATTACGCTTTATTGAAATAAGTTGGAATTCCCCTTCTCTCTGGACAACTACAGATGGAAATCAATATATTTCGCTTCAATCTTTTGAAGGACTAAAATAGGATACATTTGGAACCAATTTTTTAAATACATCCATGTAGGACTACTGTAACTGTCAAACAATATTCACGTCCTCAACATACATTTGGTCAATTAGAAATTTTCTGAGAAGGCATTTTCTGTAGCAGGATCATAGGGAAAAATTGCCCTAAAGTTCAGCTTAAAAAAACCGGTACTTGTTTAGAATCCGGGCAACACGCGAGAAGTGAAGTTTGGTTAATGCTAATGGAATAAAACAAAGTATGATAAAAATATAATAGTTCAGAAACAAATTTGGGCTATATATTTGCACATTAGGGGATGGGGGGGGGGGTAAAGCATAGCTTATATTAAATACGTAACCTAATCTAGGTACCTTTTTTGCCCCTTTAACCCCAAAGAACTAAAGTTTAAACCTTTGTTACTGAGTGAGCATTACCTCACTATGCAGCGAAAACCTGTTTTTCATATAGTATCTTTGAGATTTCGATGCGGTCTTTCTCACGCGTTGCTCGGATTCTAAACAAGTACCAGAAACCATCTCTCAGTATAAACATCAAAAATAAAGCGCAAATTTTGAGACATCGAAAGTATCATCTATATAATAGATACTAATTACACATGGAATTACACAAGCCTGAGGCACGAATATACAGCGTGGTTTGACGTGCACATTGCAAAAAGGCTGGCAAACCTTTACCTATAAAGTGGTCAAACATGTTTTTAGAGTATAGTCGAGATTGTATAAGACAATCGGACTTGTTTTTGAGGCAACACCCATTTTTTAGAGCCAATTGTAGAATCCTATCAATTACTTTCAAATATACATGAAAATAAACATTGAAATTGCTGTTGTTTTCAAATACACATGAAAATATACATTGAATTGCGCAAGAAAAACCCATGGCTGGTTTGGTGGGTATAATCTGGTTTGGTGGGTATAGTCTGGTTGGGTGGGTATAGTCTGGTTTAGTTTTTCAAAGAGAGTGAGTATTGGACATTTTTGCAAAAAGGGATAAGGAATTCGCAAATTGGACACTATGAACGATATTAATTAATGTTTTGAATAATAGGAGTGTGAATGATTCTAATTAGTGATTGGATTGGATGAAGGTGGAGAAAAAAAGGATTAAACTGATTAACAGTTAAGGTAACCCCGAAGGGGTTGTTAACTCAGGTAATTTGTTATAGATTTGAAACAACATCAGTCTATGAAAATGGCTAACGACGATAGAATGACATTGTGAGTTGACCTAGCTTTACCTCTCCGATGTGTCAATTTTGGAGGGAAAATCAAAAATACTCAGAATCGAAAATAAATGGGATCTGCCTCAAGGGCAAGACTCAGAGGCCCATCCTACCCCCATTTCTGTGGGCAGGGGAGGGGGGAGGGTCAATTTTGGAGGGAAAACTAAAAATGCTCAAAATCGAAAATAAATGGGATCTGCCTCAAGGGCAAGACTCAGAGGCCCCTCCTTCCTCTATTTCCGGGGCCGTAATTTCGTTAAAATCAAGGATGGTGAGTAAGTCAATTTTCCGAAATTAAGGGGAAATAGCAGTGAAAACTGAAAAATGATCCGTGGATTACCATAAGGGCAAAGATAGAGGCAATGCCAGAACACTGACCCGGGTCTGTAGGTACTTGAATTATGCAGGTTATCTGAGTGTTGACAAGATTTTTGGCAGAAACTGGATTTAACCTGGGTGGCAAACTGAGGTCTTGGGAGTAAACTTGAGTTTGGAGAGTGAGGTTGCCCCCCCCCCCCCCTCTTGCCCCAGAGCAAATGACGCCCCTGCCTAAAACCAAATGCAGACCTACTGCGTATCATCTCATTTTGGATGAGTGGGGACAGCTGAAACGTTATTTAAGTCTCCTGTGGATTTTAGTTTAAATAATTCTAGGAGGAATTGAGTTATGTGGATGGTGTGGAAAAATGGTACGTGTTAAATATTCGGGCAAACATACGACCAGAAAAATGCTTCACTATAAATAAGGCTTTTGCGTTTTTTTTCTGAACTTTCTGTGAGAGGGGGTAAGCATTTAGTTTAAATAATTATAGGAGGAATTGAGTTTTGTGGATGGTGTGGAAAATGGTACGTGTTAAAGTGTGTGTGCGCATGTGTGTGTGTGTGTGTGTGTGTACGCGTGTGTGTGAACGTGTGTGCGCATACGTTTCGTGTGTGTGTGTGCGCATGTGTGTGCGTGTGTGTGTTAGCGTGTGTGTGTATTTGTGTGCGAATTCGTGTGTGTGTGTGTGTAAGATTGTGTGAGTGTGCGTGTGTGTTGGCGTGTGTGTGAAAGTGTATGCGCTTACGTGTGTGTGTGTGTGTGTGTGAGTGTCTACGCGTGTGTGTGTGTCTGTTTGTACTGACCGATGGGGTTCTCAGCATTTATGTGATTATATATTTCGATAAAGAACTGGATATCGAGATTCAAATATAATGTTACCTGATACGTAGTATGGTTCATGGTCGAAGAAACAACGATCAAAGGTAAGAGTTGTTTTCGTAGACGAAGCTGGGATGAATATTGCCTGGAGTCTATGGTAAGTACTCTTCGTTGGTTGAGATATGATGAAAATAGATGCTACTAGGTTGTATCTGTGCTGGGCAACTCATTGTAATGCTCAATATCCAATGTGTCCATCCACTTCCTGTAATATAAATAACGAGGCAGAATCACACGTTCTTTAAAGTAAATATTTATAGTACAAATAAGTCACGTATTAATTCGGTTATAATAAAACGACATGATTCCCATTGGGAAATTCAATACATAGAAGTTTCTTCTAGGATGTTATAGCCTAACGACGTTATAAAGTGTTAGTACTTCACTTTAAGTGTGGTCTCTTATTATACTTTCTAATATTCACTACTACATACACTTTATTTTAACTTCTTTCAACACTTAGTTAATTTTACATTAGATTTAAAATAATCATTTAAACAGGGTTTATGCTACATGGTTAATTTTAAGGTCTAATTTTATAACTTATTTCATGCCTGCATTGTTCACGCACGTCCGTTCTGTTTAAGAAACGCATGTGCAGCGTCATAACCACACGGTTTTACGCAAACGATGCTACAATGAGGGAAAAAGACATAACAAGGACGAGTGGAGAACTCTATACCCACTCGTTTTCTAACGTCTTCCCTATTTCTTGGCTTAGACGTTCTCATTGGGTTTCGGGTTTGACCTCTGCATTTCAGCTGTTTCCCCGTGTTCTTCTCTTGGTTTTGGCCTTCTTAGTCTCAGGATTTTTCCGTAATTACAAGTCAACATTGGTGCCTCATATTCGCCTTTCGAATAAGGTAATTAGATGCAGGATTTCCAAGCTTGCCCGCGTAGATTCCAGTTGATGCTTGGCAAAAAATATAAGCGTAATGAAGAACTGACATCGATATCTTTTTAGAAGGCTATTGTTTGAGCAAACCCTTCAGCACTAATTAAATAAATATGATATTAAATTCTTATTAGAATCTGTTAAGCGAGAAACACCTTCACATTAATGGGGAATTCCTTGTGTGTTTTACTTAGTCACCATTGGACATACACAGGGTTTCAATCCATATATCTTAACTGATCAAATGGTTTTAAAATTTTACATATTATTTTTGAGGTTTAATTCCACATCCGCCGTGAAATTCTACATATAAATGTACCAATAGCCAACTAAAGATAAAGTTCGGATCGGATTTTTTGTATACTTCTGTTTAAAAGTATCTTTGCCCCTAATATTGACTGTATGGCCCATATATTAGGACTACCTCTATACATTCTCCAGCTTTTAATTTGTAACCCTAATGAGTCATACTTATTTACCATTTGATGTATACAGGGTTTTCTTCCGCAAACTTCAACAAATAAAATGATTTAAAAATTTAAGCATCACTTTTGAGCTTTACATCAAATATATGAATGATACATTTTTACTAGATTTATCTAAATTTATCATAATTAAACTGTTTTTAATCAAATTCAATTAAGCTTGAAAAAAAATTAAATATATCTCAATTTAGTCAAACTCAATTGCTCTAAAACATGAACACGGTGTCTGTGTAACGTACTGATGTTTTACCCTTGTTTTCTCCCCAGGCTTCCCACAAAACATGGTCCAACGCCAGTTGTCGTCCTCAGTAGACCACTAGCTTCCTACCTTTTGTTATTTTCGGTGATCGTCGACGTTTTGACATCACTTGTATTATTATTATTATTATTTTTCATTAATATTGACTTGGTTAACTTCACTGGCACACTGTTAAATTTATTATGGTGGATCACAGGTTGATTTTCATAAGGGATTTGAAATTTTTCTTTACATTAATTAGGGATATTTCCATCTGTCAGGTTTTTTAACCGTTCTGCCTGACTGTGTTGTTATTTTCTCCTCTGTTTCTTGCGGTTTTTTCTTTTTCGGCTTTTCTAGCGAAATAAGGTCAAACCTTTTGCATTATTTTTTCAAAAATTCTTGCCCTTTTAATTTCGTTTGTTTCCCGTGTGCGGCTGCTGAGGTCGGTCTTGAATTTCCTATTTCTTTAGCTACTGTATGGTTTGATTCGCCATAAGACTCTCCGGAGCTAGTTTCCAACGAATCCGGATTAGAACTTTTAGAGATGGCAGTTTTTGAGGTATCTCCTGCCCTTCCTTCGTAAATTTTTACTCCTTTGGAAGTAGAAGGTTTATTCCTTAGGTCCTCGTCTTGAGTCTTCAACTCGGGAGATTTGAAAGATTCTTGAGAGCTTTGGGAGGAATCAAGAGTTTTTGCGGGGTTCCTCCATTGTTTGAATGCCATTTCCTCAGGGGTATGGGGCATTTTTTGCACTAGGGTTTCCCTCCCTGATGTCTACTGTTTAGGTTTGACCTTGGACACAGTTATATCATGATATTGACCTTGCTGGTCATCCTTTGGAGTTTTATTCCCGGGCAATGTAATTTGACTCGTTTTTATTGCCCCGCCCACGGTGGTCCTTCAGTCTGCACCCCCAAAGGGAGGGGGTTGAAGGGTCTCGTCCGCAACCAACCTTCAGCTCAGCGGCTCCCATTAGACGATTTTGGAAACAGGTAATGTGGGAGGGGGCCTAGTTGTCCTCCAATTATTTTTTTCAATTAAAAGGGGGCACTAGAATCTTTTTCCATTAGAATGAACCCTCTCTCGACGGTCGTGTTTCGATCTGGAGTACGAATCTTTTTCAATCCCAACTTTAACCGGCTTTATGTATAAATTTCATAACTTAAAAACCTTTCCCCCAGGGGTTGAAGGGGTGATTTTATCTAGCTGTCCTCCAATTATTTTTGTCACGTAAAAGGGGCACTAGAATCTTTTTTTTCATTCGAATGAATCCCTCTCTCAACGGTCTGTATTCACTGGATCAATGGGATCATCCCTTGGAAAAAAACAATAAGTAAACATGCATCTTTGATCTTTCATTTAGTAAATTATGAAATTCCACATTTTTGCAATTATCGAAAGGTAATTTTTCCCCCGTCACTTTTTCCAGACAATTTGGGGAAAAGTGCCGTTAGGGTGTAGAAATAGAAATATAAATGTTGAAGAAAGATGTTTGTTTCTGCTCGAAACCTTTCCCATGGGGGATATGTGATAAATGGTAGACAATTAGTGTTCTGTATTCTTCACCTCGCTTGATTTTCGTAATGATTAAGCGTTATTATAGTTTATTTCGTGGTTTTGAAGGTTTTAAAATCCGTGCAAATTGGAATATAGACAGAGATATAATAATGAATAGTTCAAATGTAGGCGATGTTTCTCCAATGGTTGATGTGAGTTTAAATAACTTTTTAAGACACGATTGAAGTTGTGTTTAAATTCTTCATCAATATAAAATCAAAAACATGAAAATCAAAAATGTAAATGCGTATTTCAAAGAAATAATAACCTTCTTAATAATATAGTGTCGATACACAGTGGAAATTGGTTTTCTTCAGTATTGTTTGTGAATGATTAAAGATGGTGACTGACAAAAACATTTTGAAACTAAAGAAAACCTTAAAATTTAGTAAATTGTCAAACGATGTCAAAATGTAACCTTTTAGTTTAACTGAGGTATTGGACCTTTCTTCTATGCCAAAAAAAAAAAATAACTAGTTGAAGTTGTGTTTAAATTCTTCATCAATATAAAATCAAAAACATGAAAAATAAAAATGTAAATGCATATTTCCAAGAAATAATAGCCTTCTTAATAACTTAATGTCGGTAAACAGTGGAAATTGGTTTCCTTCAGTATTGTTTGTGAATGATTTAAAATGGTGACTGACAAAAACATTTTGAAACTAAAGAAAACCTTGAAATTTAGTAAATTGTCAAACGATGTCAAAATGTAATCTCTTAGTTTAACTGAGGTATTGGACCTTTCATCTATGCCGAACAAAAAAAATAACTAGTTGAAGTTGTGCTTAAATATTTCATCAATATAAAAATCAAAAACGTGAAAATTATAATGTAAATGCGTATTTCAAAGAGATAATAGCCTTCTTAATAATTTAATGTCGATAAACAGTGGAAATTGGTTTTCTTTAGTATTGTTTATGAATGATTAAAAGATTGTGACTGACAAAAACATTTTGAAACTAAAGAAAACCTTAAAATTAGTAAATTGTCAAACAATATCAAAATGTAATCTCTTAGTTTAACTGAGATATTGAACCTTTCATCTATGCCGAACAAAAAAATAACTAGTTGAAGTTGTGTTTAAATTCTTCATCAATATAAAATCAAAAACATGAAAATTAAAAATGTAAATGCGTATTTCAAAGAAAAAATATTCTTCTTAATAATTTAATGTCGATAAACAGTGGAAATTGGTTTTCTTCAGTATTGTTTGTGAATGACTAAACATGGTGACTGACAAAAACATTTTGAAACTAAAGAAAACCTTAAAATTTAGTAAATTGTCAAACAATATCAAAATATAATCTCTTAGTTTAACTGAGGTATTGGACCTTTCATCTATGCCAAACAAAAAAAAACTAGTTGAAGTTGTGCTCAAATTCTTCATCAATATAAAAGCAAAAACATGAAAATTAAAAATGTAAATGCGTATTTCAAAGAAATAATAGCCTTCTTAATTATTTAATGTCGATAAACAGTGAAAATTGGTTTTCTTCAGTATTGTTTGTGAATGATTAAAGATGGTGACTGACAAAAACATTTTGAAACTAAAGAAAAACCTTAAAATTTAGTAAATTGTCAAACGATGTCAAAATGTAACCTCTTAGTTTAACTGAGGTATTGGACCTTTCATCTATGCCGAACAAAAAAAATAACTAGTTGAAGTTGTGTTTAAATTCTTCATCAATATAAAATCAAAAACATGAAAATTTTTATGTCTTGGTGAACTTAAATCTGAAGTGGAAGCTTTTTATTTTCTCTGGAGAAATTAGAACTGAATTATGTTCTTTGGTAAAATTCAGAAGAGAACTTGAATATTTACGATCAAAGTATAACTTTTCCTATCTTCTATGAAAAATTTGGAACAGAACTTTAAATTTTTCATCCCTATGTGAAAAGCCGGAACTGAATTTAAGATAATTTAGAATTAAAGTGAAACTTTTTATCTTCATGGAAAATAATCACAATCATAGTATAACTTTTCCTATCTTCTACGGTAAAATTTAGAACTGAACTTTAAATTTTTTATGTCTTGGTGAACTTAAAACTGTAGTGGAAGCTTTTTATTTTCTCTGGAGAAATTAGAATGGAATAATGTTCTTTGGTAAAATTCAGAAGAGAACTTGAACTTTTCAATCTTCTAAGAAAAATTTGGAACAGTATTTTAAATTTTTTCATCTGTTTGAGAAAAATCTGAATTGAAGTGGAAATTTTTATGTTATTTTAGGAAAATAGAGTTGATTAATAACTTATTTCATTTTCATTGAGAAAATTCAGAATTAAAGTTGAACTTTTCTTCTTCTGGGAAAATATTTGTAACAGAACTTTAAATTTTTTCATCTCTTTGAGAAAGGTCGGAATTGAATTAAAAAAAATTTAGAATTAAAGTGAAACTTTTTATTTTCATGGAAAATAATCTGTGGAAGCTTTTTATTTTCTCTGGAGAAATTAGAATTGAATTGTGTTCTTTGGTAAAATTCAGAAGAGAACTTGAACTTTTCTATCTTCTATGAAAAATTTTGAACAGTATTTTAAATTTTTTCATCTCTTTGAGAAAAATCTGAACTGAAGGGGAAACTTTTTATATTATTTTGAGAAAATAGAATTGATCAATAACTTATTTCATTTTCATTGAAAAAATTCAGAACCGAAGTTGAACTTTTCTTCTTCCGGGAAAATATTTGGAACAGTACTTTAATTTTTTCATCTCTTTGAGAAAGGTCGGAATTGAATTTAAGAAAATTTAGAATTAAAGTGAAACTTTTTATCTTCATGAAAAATAATCACAATCATAGCATAACCTTTCCTATCTTCTACGGAAAAATTTAGAAGTTAACTTTAAATTTTTCATGTCTTGGTGAACTTAAAAATGAAGTGGAAGCTTTTTAATTTCTCTGGAGAAATTAGAATTGAATTATTTTCTTTGGTAAAATTCAGAAGAGAACTTGAACTTTTCTATCTTCTATGAAAAATTTGGAACAGTATTTTATATTTTTTCATCTCTTTGAGAAAAATCTGAATTGAAGTGGAAAATTTTATATTATTTTAGGAAAATAGAATTGGTCAATAGCTTATTTCATTTTCATTGAGAAAATTCATAATCGAATTTGAACATTTCTTCTTCCGGGAAAATATTTGGAACAGAACTTTAAATTTTTTCATCTCTTTGAGAAAGGTCGGAATTGAATTTAAGAAAATTTATAATTAAAGTGAAACTTTTTATCTTCATGGAAAATAATCACAATCATAGTATAACTTTTCCTATCTTCTACGGAAAAATTTAGAAGTGAACTTGATATTTTTTATGCCTTGAGACTTTTCTTCTTCCGAGAAAATATTTGGAAGAGAACTTAAAAATTTTCCATCTCTTTGAGAAAAGTCGGAACTGAATTTAAGAAAATTTAGAATTAAAGTGAAACTTTTTATCTTCATAGAAAATAATCACAATCATAGTATAACTTTTCCTATCTTCTATGGAAAAATTTAGAACTGAACTTTAAATTTTTTTATGTCCTGGTGAACTTAAAACTGAAGAGGAAGCTTTTTATCTTCTCTTGAGAAATTAGAAATGAACTGTGTTCTTTGGTAAAATTCAGAAGAGAACTTGAACTTTTCTATCTTCTATGAAAAATTTGGAAGAGTATTTTATATTTTTTCATCTCTTTGAGAAAAATCTGAACTGAAGTGGAAACTTTTTATATTATTTTCCGAAAATATAATGGATCAATAACTTATTTCATTTTCATTGAGAAAATTCAGAATCGAAGTTGAACTTTTCTTCTTCTGGGAAAATATTTGGGACAGAACTTTAAATTTGACTCTTTGAGAAAGATCGGAATTGAATTTCAGAAAATTTAGAATTAAAGTGAAACTTTATATCTTGATGGAAAATAATCACAATCATAGTATAACTTTTCCTATCTTCTACGGAAAAATTTAGAAGTGAACTTTAAATTTTTTATGTCTTGGTGAACTTAAAACTGAAGTGGAAGCTTTTTATTTTCTCTGATGAAATTAGAATCAAAATGTGTTCTTTGGTAAAATTCAGAAGAGAACTTGAACTTTTCTATCTTCTATGAATAATTGAGCCTGCTAGTAGTATCTTTATCTCTAAAAATTCTTTTTCTTACATCTTTGACCTTTTTAATAGATATTCTGAACCTTTGACGTTCTAGCATGCCCTAAAAATAATGAACACTTAACAAAATAATGCATAAGATATTTTTAATGAAATAACGACATGTAGAATATTAATATAAAAATATGTTAAATACATTATTATATATTATTAGTACACTTGCGCTTCATTTTCCGTCAATTCATCTTTATATTCATTGATGATATTGTCTGCTAATGTCCTATTTATTCTGCCTGCGATTTCACTGTCTATTGTCACAATATTTTTACATAGATAGCAGTTTTGGCACATTGACAACATATGATTAATGACATTATTGCAGGAGTATGCTTGTCTTCTTCTTGTTCTCTTTAAAATGCTAATACCGGAAATATGTTGATAGGACGTATTAACAGGTAATGTGTTACCAGCAACAGTAGCAAGGAGTTGTCCCCGATCATCGACAATTATTTTTAAGTTTGCATTCTCTTTGAGCACTAATTTCTCTGGTAATGTTACTCCCGCATATCCACCGTTTACACGATTGAAATTCTTGGGTACTCCAAAGAAATCTAACTTCTCGCTGCCATGACAATGCATACATACATTTCCAATAGTGTTACCACTTGCACTTGTTTCATAGTTCAGGTATTTCTCCTTGTCAGCATTCAACACGACGATTATTTTATCATGTGCACATACTTTCGTCAAATAATTCATCTTCACTTTTTTACAGATATGAATTGTGTGTTTATCCTTCCACTGCGTAAAAAATACTGATTTAATGCATGCAATAAACTAGGTAGTGTCGATAACCTTCCATAGAGTACCAGTGGGAAAGCCGCGTCATGTCTATGAACAAGCACAGAGTACGATTGGTAGAGCCGTAAGCATATTTCATGTCATTTTAAGATAAGTAAAAAAAGTTAAAAAAATGCCATGTTAAAAAAAATTCAAAAATTATTTTTTTTAAAAATGGGGGGGAGGGGGGGACTTTGGGGGCCAAGGGGTTCGTTGGGGGTGGGGTTTGGGGTATGGTTACCATTGGGGTTTGGAGTAGGGGACCTCACGACACTGTTCAAATGGAACTTGTGTATTATAACGACCACAGAGTTTCACCCTCAAATCCTCTTCTAAAACATCTTCTAAAATCATCTTTTAAAATGTCTCTAACTGTTTCGATCAAATAATTCCCTAAAATGTCTAAAACGGTTTCGCCCAAATATAATTCCCCTTTCGTGAATCAATAATTGCCCTTAGAAACAACAAATTAATTCCCCTTTCGTGACAAATCAATCAACCTTGACATCAACCGTCAGACATTAAAAAAGTTCGCCCAGAAACAATTCTCCTGGACGAACATCAAAGACAGTAATAAATTTCATCCCGGAAACAATTCTCCTGGAAGAACTCCAAAGACATTAATAAACTTCGCCCGGAGACAATTCTCCAAGAAACATCCATCAAAGTGAGAAAAATTCTGTTTTTTTCATTCTCACTGACAAAAACCATAAAACATCCATCAATTGCTGTTGTCATCCATAAAAAAATCAAATAAATTGACTAACACTCATAACCATCCAAGAAACATCCATAAAAGTGAGAAAAAACCTGTTTTTTCATTCTCACTGACAAAAACCATAAGACATTCATAAATTGCTGTTGACATCCAAGAAAAACAGCAAATAAATTGATCAACACACATAACCATCCAAGAAACATCCATCAATGTCAGAAAAAATCCTGTTTTTTTCAAGTGAGAAAAATCCTGTTTTTTCATTCTCAGTGAGAAAAACCATCTCCCTAGGGTCTCTATGCCCATATATGGTGTAGGGTCACGACCTCCTGACCCCTCTCGTAGGGAGGTCAAGGCTTGGCAAGAAAAAGGGAATTGCAACCAATCACATGTCGAGGCTTAACATTCTCAAGGTTTTAGCTTTTGATGGATAACATTAAACCTAAGAAAATTTATGTATTTGGAATCAGCGTATAAAGCCAATCATTTTCATGTATCTATAATTACTAAAATTCTGTTTTTTAGAGTTATGGTTACTTTCGGACCAATTGCACTTTACTTTCACCATGTTTCCCTAAAACTGTTTAAAATTAGGGTTTTTTTTAAGTGTTTTCGTTTTTGCTTTATTGTTTGACTTGATAGGAATTCTGCAACAGGATGGTCGTTGAAATTTATTAATGACTAAAGATTTTTTTAACAAGAAATGACTGTAAAGTGTTTTGGGGGGAGATGGGTTGATTGGCAGAAGGATCTATTAGGATAGTTATAGTGGAGGCCGAGTTGCTAGCGAAAAACCCGTGTGGATGAGTTGAAATAAAAAATATTAACAAGAAATGGCTGAAAAGTGTTTTGGGGAGATGGGTTGATTGGCAGAAGGTGCACTCACAATTAGCAGTAGTATTTGCAGCTAGTAGTAGTAGCCAATACGAAGATAGCAGTAGTATCACTGTGTAGCAACAGTAGCAGAACCATTCTTTAGTAGTACTCTGCATAGTGTTATTTGGTTAGTTCAACATCCCACTCAACATGTTACGCAGGATAGAGAGATTACTAACCCCCCCTCTTAAGAAATTTAAATAGAAAGACACACATAAAACCAGGTTGGTTCCTTTTTTGTCTAAATATGGTCTGTTGGTTGAGCTATTGATAGATATGTATATAGATATAGATAGAGAGAGATAGAGACAGACAGGTGAGGGGACTTATAATTCTATCTCTCTATCTCTCGTTCTGTATACAGACCGTATATACAGAACGTATGTATTAAAATATTAACAGATCGCTCTCTTACATCTCTCCATTTGTAGGACAAACCGTGTATATATAGCTAGTTCAAAATGTGCTCTGTTTGTACGGCAGACCTTCCTCCCATGAAATATACAGATTTGAGAGATACAGATCAATGGACAAACAAGAAACGTTATACGTTTCTTGTATACGTGTCTGGGCAGGTGTTTTCTTGTCGTATAGATGTCTAAGAGAGAGAGAGATAGAGATAGAGAGAGAGATAGATAGATATAGATAGAGATAGAGAGAGAGAATTATAATTCCACTCACCTGCCCAGACACATCGGCACTCTCTGTGTTCTCTCTCTCTGTGTTCTCCCTATGGGGAGAGAGAGAGAGAGAGAGAGAGATTCACTCCCTCCCAGTTATCTCTCTCTCTCTCTCTCTCTCTCTCTCTCTATATCTCTCTCTATATATCTCTCTATCTGTCTATCTCTCTCTTTCGCTCTCTATCACTCTCTCTACACGCGATCTCGTATAATACACACACAAGACTCGACAACTCGAAAGAGTTGTCTCTGGCCAGCATGTCTGGCCAGAGATTACTAGAGAGATTACTAGAGAGATTACGCAGGATAGAGAGATTACTAAACTCTAATACAAACACAAGACTCGAACACTCAATGAGTTGTCGAGTTTGCTTGTGTTTATTCTGTAAGAGAGAGAGAGAGAGAGATAGATAGAGGGAGTGAGAGAGATCTAGAGATTTATAGATTGAGAGAGCGATCGAGTTATATATAGATCTATCTGTTAGAGAGAGAGAGAGAGAGATAGAGAGAGAGAGAGAGAGATATATAGACATAATTATACTACAACTCAAAAGCACCTTTGGCGGGGGTTTATACCACAAAAATCAAAAAGATAGAGAGATAGAGAGAGAGAGAGTACCTGTCTTTGTTGAGTTGGGGGAGGGGGGGGGAGGGGGTCGGGGGGGGGGTGGTAGTGTTTTTTATAAGGTAAATAAGGTAACCCCACCATAATAAAAAATCTATCTATGGAGGGGGCTTGTGTTTGTTATTCTGGGTGGGTGAATGTCAGTCAGACAGTGTGTCATAATTGGATAATTTTTCTATCTCTCTCTCTCTCTCTATCTTTACAGAAATGTAAAGAGAGAGAGAGAGAGAAAGAGAGAGAGAGAGAGAGAGGTGTCTCTCTCTATCGTTTCTTGTATACGTGTCTGGGCAGGTGTCCGTGTCGGTGTATCTCTCTCTCTCTCTCTCTCTATCTCTCTCTATCTGTATATAGTTATCTCTCGCTAGTTAGCGAACCCAAGCGAAATAGAACCCGGTCCCTAGACTAGACACTCGAGAGAGACAGAGAGAGACTTTGTTTTATATATAAATTGAGACAAGAGAGAGAGAGAGAGATAAGCTAGACAAGGTCTGTTCAGGTGTGTTATGGTCTTATAAAAACAGAGACAGAGAGAGAGAGAGATAGAGAGAGAGGTATTTTCTGTATAATATCTGTATACGTAAATATACGAAAGAGTTATATACGAATGAGTTATATTTATCGCGTTTGTCCATTGTATACAAACAATTATAAAAAACCAGAACCCCCACCCAGGAGAAAACCAGAGTTTTTTAGAGAGTGACCTAGAGAGAGAGAGACAGATTTAAAAGACAGAGACCGACCTCTCTCTATCTATCTATCTCTCTCTATCTATCTCTCTATCTCTCTCTCTATCTCTCTCGCTTCCTCCCATGTATACGTGTCTGGGCTATAATGTGGGTTATGAGAGAGGCGATATAATATGTGTCTTGTGTTAAACACAACTAATCGTGGGCGAATTATTGACAAGATTCCGAAAGTATAGAGAATCCTTTAACAATATTCCTTGAAATTGCTTCTGTATTTAAGTAATGTTGGCGTTTATTAGAGACGTTTCCCTTTCTTGTTTTCTATGTTGTATTAAAACACTCTCTCTTTCGTATATATCGTTTGTATAGTTTTGATCTCTTTCCGAGAGAGAGACGAGGAAATTCTCTCTCAATAGAGAGAGAAAGTCTCTATCCTGTAAACGCCACAAGCAAACGCCAGAGAGAGAGAGAGAGGCTTCTCTTGCGAGTCTCTCTCTCTATCTACCTCTAGATACCTCTCTTTGTGTCTATGACCCGCACACACCGGCCCCGACCCTGTCTCTTTTATTTCTCTGTCGCTCGCTGGCTCTCGCTCTCTCTCTCTCTTTCTCTCTCTCTCTCTCTCTCTCTCTCTCTCTCTCTCTTATCTCCATGACAAACAAACATTGTCAGAGTGTGTGTATGTATATTTTTGTTCTCGGTCAGAGAGAGAGACGAGTAAATTCTCTCACTAGAGAGAGAGAGAGTCTATGTCCTTTACACGCCCAAAGCCCACGACAGAGAGAGAGAGATCTCTATCGATTTTAGATACCTCTCTGTTTGTATATGACAAGCACACACCTGCCCAGACACGGTCTCTTTTATCTCTCGCTCCCTCTCTCTCGCGCCCGTATAGACGGGAGAGAGAGAGAATAGAGATCCCGTATGCAAGACAAAAACGTGGAAAACCTCGTGTTCGACTCGTTATCTATTTCTCTCTCTCTCTCTCTCTCTCTCCCATGAATAAACACAAGCAGACAGGCAGATAAACAGACAGAGTTAGATATAGATATATATATAGCGAGAGAGATAGATAGACAAAAACGTATATAAACTCGTTTTTGTCTCTCTCTCTATCAAATACGTTCTGTATACGTATACATACGTTCTGTATACATACTTTCTGTGACATATTGCCCCCTCTCTCTCTCTCTCTCTCTCTCTCTCTCTCTATATATATATATATATATATATATATATATATATATATAT
Organism: Artemia sp. Qi Xiang Cuo; assembly: GCF_049724085.1. Taxonomy (NCBI): domain Eukaryota; kingdom Metazoa; phylum Arthropoda; class Branchiopoda; order Anostraca; family Artemiidae; genus Artemia; species Artemia sp. Qi Xiang Cuo. The sequence goes on along the minus strand of NW_028300416.1, from coordinate 157,196 downwards.
ATATAGACGTTCTCTCTCTATATAGTCTGAGAGTCTATATAGTCTGAGAAACGTATATACGGGAGAGACAAATATACGTAAAAACGTATATGTCTATCTATTATACGACAAGCAAACACCGGCCCAGACACGGTCTCTTTTATCTCTCTCTCTCTCTCTCTCTCTCTCTCTCTCTCTCTCTCTCTCTCTCTCTTTCTTTCTCTATTTCTATTTCTTTTTTTTATCTCCATGACAAACACACCAAGTCAGAGTGTGTTGATGTATAGTTGTGTTATCTGTCATCGAGAGAGACGAGTAAATTCTCTCACTAGAGAGAGAGAGAGTCTCTGTCCGTGCCACTCCCCACGCCCATGCCAGAGAGAGAGAGAGAGATCTCTCTCGATGTGCAGGGGATGGTGTTACTTTCAGGTGTGGTGCGAGTGAGAAAGGAGGGAGAGGATAAAAGAGACCGTGTCTGGGCAGGTGTTTGCTTGTCGAATGTATAGGGTAGACCAAGAGGATCACGAATTCAATCGTCGTCTTCATTGTTTGAAAGATGCACAGCCAATGACCCGTCAGCACAGTCGACGGACTACTATTAACAATAATCAAGGTATTGTTTACACTTTGAATTTTTCCAAGAAAGTCCGAGGGGAGACAATAGGATTTGTACTGGGACATGTAGGGATCCATATTAAATGCATTGATTATTTGAGTGGTTTTCATGGTGCCAAGTCTAGTAGAACACTGCCTTCGGGAGTGATGTTCACGCATCAGCCCAACATATTGTAAAACATGGAGCAATATTTAAGCATGAAAATTCACTTCTAGCCGGCCATAACGCATGGAAAATCTTTATGAAATTGGATACCAAACCATTTGAAACCTTATTTCAACAAGTGACGAGACTAGAGAAAAACACGAATGAACTCAAGGAATCGATATTTCAATTCCTAAGGTCAGATAAAGGATAGCAGACCAGTAAGATGATGCATAGTAAGAACAACACAGAGTTTTAAGCTCCAGTTATTCCAAAACTAAAATCAAAAATTCGTAATAGATAACTTTGACAAGAATATAACAGAAATCGACATGGCACTAGGAACCGGTGCCACAAGCAACAGAAAGAAAATGTCAACGAAAAGTGTTGAAAACTTGTAAAGAGATTTCACCGCAATGAAACCTATAGAAAACCCCAAGCCATTGATTACAAGGGAAGGAAAACTTTATGAAGGAAATTACGCAATGCTAAATGAACTACCGAGCCTATGGACTTTTCTCAAAGAATTATGGCAGAATCATGCTGAGAAAAATGTTACGAAGCCGATATCATCCAAACTCACAAAGGAAAATGACAACAGACAAAATACTAACCTAAAGGATTTAGACGAATCAAGGAACAAATTTTTAGATGCCCAGCAAGGTAACGAATATAAAAATCCTACAGAAAGAAAAGAAAAAGACATCAAGACAATCACACCTACATATGAAACCCCAACAAATGAAATACAATCCTCAATGTCGGAAACTACGATGAACATAGTCCCAGAAATGATCGCACTTAGTAAAGAATCACCTAGAAATTTGATCATGCTGACTTATCTAAGACCAACGATACTTATAAAATGGACTTGGTCAACAGGGCCCACGTTTACGTGCAAACAGCCGATTGGCATATTCCGTAAAGGCCTAAGAGTAAGAATCCCAGTAAGACATACCGAGACACAAACGATAAAATTACAAGCAATTAAACCAAAAGAAAAGAAAAATAACTATGAGAAAGAGGAAGAAGATGATTACGTACACAAGAAATGTTGGACAATAGACGGTAAACGCACTTGTGCTAGATTAGCAATGGCCGACGAGCCAGCAAAAGAAGATATTGAACCATTACCTGATCTAAACGAGAAAAACGCCCAAAAGGTATCAACTCACCAAGCCTTCTTGATATCATACAGACAAAGATTACAAGCCTTATTTGAACTATTTAATACAAAAATATAAAAAAATTAAAACAAAGCCCCACGAGAATCTTTGAGGTATTTTTTGAAGTAGTAAATATCGCAGGTCTACAAGCCTAATACTCATCATCGGAGAACTCGCCTCCCGCCTTTTTGGTCTAACGACGGAGGAAGACTTAAATATCCTGAGGGAGAATGTAAAAAAAATGAATAATGCAATGAACGTAACATTACACGTCCAGAAAATACAAGCAAGCATAGCAAACTACCAAAAGGATAAAGTCGAAATGATATTAAAGAAAATCTCAAAAACCGTAAATGTAATGAATTACTTGAGGAACGAAGTGGATCGCGTAGTGACAGACGCAAGCCTTATCATGGTATCACTTGATATAATTACCATGTCATTACTAAATCTAGCAACAGATGTTAGTAAGTTCGAGTTCGCATTATTTGCCCTCAAGGGAGGAACCTTGTCATACGACCTGGTAGACCCTTCTAACTTAAAAAGCATTTTTGATGAAATAAAAGCATACCTAAAATTTGGTTTACATTTACCCATTGAACCACAAGTATCAAATTTATTCCTTTATTATACAAAGCTAAAAGTAAACATCACGGAAATAAATGAACAATTATTCGCAGTAGTGATGATTCCATTGATAAGCCAACAATCCATAAATTATTTGTACAAAATCTCGACCATCGCTGCTAATATAAAGAAAACGATTTCATTTATGACTATCACATCTGAGGCAGACTATTTACTTGTTGATCAAGATAGACGAAAATATGCCCTAGCGAACCCACAAGACTTATAATAGTGCTTATCATTCAAAAACCTAGTTTGCCAGCTCTCGTTACCTATTTACAACGTCAAGTCCGGATCTTGTATGCTGGATATATTTTTAAGAGACAAACAACAGGAAGAAATACCTAATTCTTGCGAAACCTTGATAGGAAGTACTAAAAAAGAAATATTCATACACCTTAGAAATGACCTTTGGTCATTTTCTGTTCCAAGAGAAACCATTGGAACTTTATCTTGCTATAATAATACAGAAAAAATCGATCCAAGTTACAGGACCGAATTACTATTACAAGACGTGGGTACGATAACCATAAAACAAGGATGTCGACTTGTAACTAAAGAATCAACAGTTCAAACGCCGTTAAGTACCACGAATACAAATATAAAAAAGTCCTAAAATAATTAATTTTAGCGCAATCAACCTTTCGTATACTATTCCCAATATAGAGAGCGAGGAAATGAAAACCACAATAAGGTTCAAAATAGAAAGGAATAAAGGAACGTTGTCACTTACGAAAATAAGAGAAGCATTAGACTCCAGAATCCCCCTATTTACCAATGAGGACCAAAGATTAACTTACGTAGATAATAAATACGGATTATTCTCGACCAATTTCTGGTAGAGCATACTAATGACTGTATAAGTCGTTTTCGTGATGTTTTGGACTATGAGAGCCTTACTGACTTTAAATTATGAAAGAATTTTTAGGATAAGAAGGCAAATCCCAAAGAAAGAACACCGGGAAACAGCATAAATGAAAAAGCTAAACCCGTAACCTTATGAAAGTGCCTAGGCAAAAAAAAAGGGGAAGACACTAGAAAAAGAGTGGGTTTAGAGGTCTCCACCCGTCCTTACTATGTCTAGTTCCCCCTATGTAGTGTCGTTTACGTAAAACCGTGTGTCTATGACGCTGAAACATGCTTTTCTTAAACAGCACGGACGTGCGTTAACAATGCAGGCATGCAATATGTTGTAAAATTAGACCTCAAATATTAATCATGTAGAATAAACTCTGTTTAAAATGATTATTTTAAATCTAATGTAAAAATTAGCTAAGTGTTGAAAGAAGTTAAAATAAAGTATATGTACCAGTGTATATTAGAAAGCATAAAGTTAAAGAATTAATCTTTTATATCGTCGTTATGCTATGACAACTTAGAAGAAACTTCTATGTATTGAGTTTCCCCATGGAATTTTACATATATATTTCAACCAACATGATAAAAATTTCTTTTTGTGTACTAATATTAGTATATTTGTTTAACTCTGTCTCGTAGCGTAAAATTCATGTACCCAATCGATATGTGACTTATTTGTACTATGAGTATTTACAGTAAAGAACTTGTGATTCTGCCGAGCTATTATGTTTCAGGAATTGGAACGGCATATCAAAGACAATTCAGGACAATGAAGATACCAATGTAGACATAGCCCAGTAGCACCTATTTTCATCACATCTCAACCAACGACGAGTACTCACCAAATATCCCAAGAAAGTCTCATCCCAATTTCGCCTACGAAAATTAAGGATACCCTTTGATCAAGGAAACGATGATCGTTTGACGAAGAATAATTTTCCTCAATCACAAATCATATTATGTATCAGGTAACAAATCTCAGTATCCAGAGCTTTATTGAACTAAAAACATAACAATCCTGAGAATCTCATTATCAAGCATAAGATGTAAGTGAATACATCATCCTTGATAATAAGACTGATTAACCCAATTTAACATGTGTTGATGAACCCAAGTCAGCAGAATTTTACATGTCGAGGATTCACATGTTAAATCAACTCGATCATTGCTCGAATACGAGACTACGGAGATATTAGAGATATTACCGTAAATATTACGAGATAAGTTTTAAATTATATACTTGAAAACCAACCATCGAATCATAGAAACCAAAATAATCCCAATGAATTACCCCTGAGTGACAATGTACTCTTTCCAAGAGTTAAAGACAATATGTTGAAGCATTTACCAAAGTTTAATGTTGACTCGTTCCAAATTCAAACATCATTTCCCCTATGCTTAACCAAGGATCCCCGTAAAAGTTAATGGGTACAAGCCATGCACGAGCAGTTTCATGAACTGTAATCCCTAAGTGCATGAAGGAACAATCTTATATTACAAATATATTCTCTGAGTGATTAAAGACAGATCAAGAATGAAATGCTATGAAATTACCCTTCTGTCATCAACGCATTCACAGTGCTCAAACCCTTAACAATAAAGCACACTGCGAACTATCCAAAAACAGCAGGTGAGAATGAACTCTAATGGCAAAATCCCTCACACCTGTAACCAAAAGTATCATTTCCCGTTTGATAACTAGAAGAATCCCTTCGTCCGAGATGAACGTATCCATACTCGAACTAATCTGTGAAGAAACTACATATGAGTTTTTAAAAAATTTGTTTCAACAAGACGATACTAGTGAAGGACCTTAATATGCAACAGAAAGAGCGAGTAAACTAAAAAGACACGTATAGTGGTAAAATAGGTGTGAACTCATATCACGTTTTATTAACTTTGACAACTTAACAATTTTGATATCCTTTTGTTAATATTACATAACAAACAAACCCAGTGAAATTGTTTTTGTTACCAGTGAAAATGGTAAACATAATATTGTGTGTTATAAATTATTCATGTATGTATCGCTAGATGTTCAAGTAGGGTTAGATGTAGCGTTACCATATTATTCGTTTAATTCAGCGTAAAACAGGAAAAATAATTATTCCGTAGCTAGCTTAAGTTAGAAATCTATAAAAAATAAATCTTGAAAAAAAAAATTATTTTTTAAGTAATAGTAGAATAATCCCAACCTTACCAAGCATTGTTAGAAATATAGGAATTATCAGTGTTAGATGTAGAAAAAAACCTCGGTGTAAGTAGCTATCTTACTCCGGTAGAAAAACCTTAGAAGACTATATGTAATAAAATAAGAAAAGTAATACAGAAAGAACTTCAAGCACTTCTGATTAAGCTTAAATAAAATGTTATATTGTCAATTAAAATTGTACAGGATGAATAGTAAACCAATTTCCTATATCACCACTCTATGACCTATATCACCATTATCACCTATATTACCGTATGACCTATATCACCATTCTATCCGAAAAAATTTCGGAGCTCACATCGACATCTCCACTTATCCTGTCTAAGAAAGACATTGACAACCTGGTGACTAGCAGCACAAATATCATATGTGATGTAGCTCATTCCACACTGGGTACCCAAAAAAACATTCAGAAACCTTGGATAACAGACGAGATCATTTCACTCTGCGACGAAAAGCGCCAACTCACGAACAAGCAAGATAAAGAAAGTAGGGACCGGTACAACCAACTCAAACAAGCTGTTGAGAAATCCATCAGACGTGCTCATCGTGCTTTTATTAAAGAAACGTGTGATCAATGTGAATAGGCCTTCAAAAAAAAAGACCCAAACTACATGCTTAGAAGATTGCGGGACTTGGCCAAAAAGAAGGAAATCAAAGCGTTCTCCCTTCTCGACGAATATGGAAACCAAATACAATCCGCAGACGGAATCCGCTCACGATGGGAAAACTGTTTTGAAAATAAACTAAATCTGGACATCCACCCAGACCCTACAATTCTCAACACTTTCTCCAAAACCTCTACAGACCCAAGTCCTCCCCCTCTTCGCTCTGAAATAGAAGCAGCTATCAGAGACTTGAGACCAAATAAAGCTGCCGGCCCCGAGGGAATCCAGCCCGAACTACTGAAAGTAAATTGCAAACGACTCCTTGACCTTTACCACAAAATTGCCACAGCTTCTTGGGAAAAATTTCACTTCCCCTCAACCTGGTGAGAAGCCACGATAATTCCCCTGCATAAGAAAGGCTCTAAATCTGTCTGCGACAACTACCGCCCAATAAGTCTTACCAGCCACGCAGCAAAAATCCTCACCAGAGTCATGCTCTGGCGTATACGAGCCATTTCCTCACTGGTAATTCCAGAATACCAAGCCGGCTTCCGGCCTAATAGATCAACAATTGATCAGATATTGAAAGAAAAGGATGGAAAGAAAACTTTTCAACTTACAACCTGCCACAACTCTGCCACCTGGCCGACAAAAGAAGTATCTACAGGAGGCACATCAATGAACGGGTTAAAGAAAAGGCCCCAAAAAGACCTTCAACGACGGATGGGACGCAAGTCAAGTCAAGTCAAGTCAAACCCCAAGGGCGAGCAAATCCAAATGACGGGACGTCATTGAAAAATGGGACGGGTAATATGTACCATGTATAATATATACTTAAAATATGAAAAATTTATTGTGTTCTAAATACACTTTCGACGTAAATCAAACTCCCTTAATTAAGTTTGAAATTCCGTTTTAAACTCTCATTTATTAATCAGCCATATATCTCTTTAAAAAAGCTCAAAGCAAAAGATGATTAATTCAAGAATACTCCTCTGTACTTTGTAAAACTTTTGTTTAACAAAACAAAAGGCTCTTGAACATTCCAGAGGCTATTGACAGATTTCAAAGGCGAAAAACTGCGGTCTTTTTACAGGCACAATACTAATGAGATGGATTGAAATTCGCCGAAGTATTTTTGCAAAACATAGTGTGACATTGTTTAAAACTTAGTTTGGCAGTTTTTAGAAGTACTCTCAGGAATGTGTATGTTTAATGATCAGAATATCGTCGAAAAAACTATTGGGTCGTTTGTCAGCATAAAGGTCTGATTTGGTCAGCATAAGAGTAAAGTAGCGGGCCCTCCGACAGGAGCTGGGCCAATTGGGAAATAGTGATTATTGCTCAGAATCAGAACTCATGTTATAAGGTAGTGAAGAAGTATTTTTCGGGATTATTATATTATCATTTAGAGATCGCCTATGATTACTAAGAAGTATTATGACTATGAGATCTATCTGTTAGCATTACTGAAGTCCGTTGCTGTACAATTAAACATGTAAGTTCAATAAATCTATTACTTTTCTATTTGTGTTGTTTTATTTTATATGCCTGTATGTAGCATCCCAGAGTAGATAACTAGTTCGATTGTTCTCCAATTGATAACGTTCTCAAGATATCTGATAATTTTATGAAGAATGATTACACACCTGGATTGATGACTCCTTGACCCATTTAGTCACCTCACAAGGGAATTAAGGTTTATTATTTAATCTATTTTTATTTTCTCCCATAGGGAGTGGCACGGTTAAAAATTTATCATATTCCCCATTATAATTGGCTTGGTCTTTAACGCCACAGAAGCCATATTTTTAACGTCACAGGGCAAAATTACAACGCCACAGTATTGCTTACTCGAGGAATAATAATAATAATAACAATAATAATAATAATAATAATAATAATAATAATAATAATAATAATAATAATAATTTTGAATCAGCTACTTATAAGTGTATATGTATTTTCTCAAGGGGGTTAATTATTGTAGAAAAAAAAAGAGTGCGGAAGAATGGGGTGGAAAAAAAATATAAGACATTTGCAATTTCGCATATAAAAATAGATCACGAAAGATGAATTAGTGTCAACGTAGGGGTTAGATATCCCCGTTCATATTTTCATATTATAGCATTCAGCAATTCTTCTTTTCGCTCTTAATAATCTAAAATCAGCCCGTCGCATGTATTATGTCATAGGGATCGTTATAGAAAAAGAGGGGGCGATGGAAGGGTACACTTTAATTGTTGATATGGAAGGAGAAAAAAGTTCTTTTTCTTAAAATGATTTATTTAGTCCAGGTTTATTGCTACCACCGCCACCACCACCACCACCTTAACAACATCCATCATCAACCCACAGAGGAAAATTTGAATTATTGATAAAAAGGAAAAACTTACACCAAAACCACCACCATTTGATGTATGGGATGCATGCCCATTAAACAGGGCTGAAGAGCTATGTTTTATAGAACATACCGCCTCGGTTGAACGATGGGCGAGTTTTGTGGAAAATTACAATCAGGAGGGGCGAGCACTAGAGTCGGATCCCTATTTTGGATTTTTATTCTGAAAATTATATATATATATATATATATATATATATATATATATATATATATATATATATATATATATATATATATATATATATATATATATATATATATATATATATATATATATATATATATATATATATATATATATATATATATATATATATATATATATATATATATATATATATATATATATATATATATATATATATATATATATATATATATATATATATATATATATATATATATATATATATATATATATATATATATATATATATATATATATATATATATATAAGAGTGTTAAGGAAAATATTAGATCTTCAGCAAGAGCCCTTGGCGAGCAATTAAAATCTCAGAAAAATGGGAAGGGACTGAAAAAGATGCGTGCGCGTCATTCACTCATCAGTCTCTTCAGGCGAGAAGCGAAGGGCATCAACAAGGACTTGGAGGAATAAAACGAAAAAGACCAATAAGAAGTAAAAGAAAACGATTGCTAGTTGAAAGAATGATGTCGTCTCTTAAAATGACTTATTTCACCCACAAAAAATGTCATCCATCAATCAGTTCTTCATTCAATCAGTTCAATGCCGAAAATGTTGATGTCAGTGTCAAGTATGCCTACTATGAACAATTTCACCCCCAGCAACCCCTCTCGGAAACTATACACATTCAAATATTTTCCAATGAAGACTATTTTATTGATTTTTCATCAGCATTTATTGATTTAAATGTTGCGGTGAAGAAAAAGTCAGATAATACAACTCCAACTACTGCCGATGGTCTCTCCTACGAAAACTGTATTCTACACAACCTGTTCAAACAAATTAGTGTATTTATTAATGGGACATTGCTGAGCACTAGCAATAATTTATCCAACTATGCAAGCTACATACAATTTATGATGATGACACCAAAGGCATATAAGGAGTTGAGAGGACAGTCATTGGGCTATGAATATCGATCAGGTGTCGATACTTGACGGTGAGTTGATTACTGCAGTGACCCAGGAGTATCATTTAGTTGGAAAATTAAATCATGAGATATTCAATATATCCCAATGGTTACCCCCAAATGTCAAGATTGACATAAAGTTGAAACTAGCCCCGTCGAATTTTTATTTTGAGAAAAACCCTTCCTGCAGCATCCGATGCAAATGTCATTATCACATCGGCAATTCTTCACGTTCGAAAACAACAAGTTATGAGCTCTGTTGCATTGGCAGTGGAAAAGCTAAGAGCCAATGGCAACAACATTAAGCTTATTGTCCCCCATACGATCACCAATCAACGTCTCATTGCCACCGGGTCTCGTAGCTATACCGATTCATCATTTATCAATGGAGAAATCCCACCAAAACTCGCTTTGGCCTTTGTGAAGAGTGGCAGTGCTGTTGGATCCAGGACTGAATCCCCCCATTATTTTAATTTTTTCGGTCTATCTAGCCTTATGTGCAAATTGAATGGTATTCCACTGTACACTCTATCATTTGACAGATAATCCTATAGAACTCTGTATGAGTTGACCATGCAATCCCTAGATCATGACTCAATGTTTCATGTTGTATGACTCAATAACCGATTCAATGTTTTCAAAAATCATAACGTAGTTGTTTTGGACCTGTCGGGGAACCGGGATGTGAGCATAGTACGAACAGGGAATGTACGTTTAGAGGGCACATTTGCCGATGCTTTGACTGAGAGTATCACGCTGATATCATTGAGTTAATTTGAAACCTATTGGGAAATCACACCCGACGGCAGTGTTCTACCAGACCTAGCGCCATGAACACAGACCAAATAATCAGCGTATTTAGTATGGATCCATACATGTCCCAGTATAAGTCCTATTGCATACCATCGGACTTCATTGAAAAAATTCGAAGTGTTAATAATACCCTAATCATTGTTAATAGCAGTCCATCGACCTTGAAGACAGGGCATTGGCTAAGCATCTTTCAAACAGCAAAGAATATTGATTTTTTTATCCTCTTGGTCTCTCATATAAATTCTACACTCTGCACATCAGCAACTTTATTGAGAGGAGTGGGAAAACTATTATTCTAAATCAACGAAGAGTACGGGATTTAACGACTATGACATGCGGCTTTCATGCTCTACTCTTTTTCATATTCAGATGTAGTGGCTATACTTATAAGCAGTTTCTCGACATCTACGTTGAATTTCCTCGATTGAACGACTTTCTAGTGGAAAATATACTTACAAGCATGTTAATATTGATTTTCGTACCTTACGACTAAAATGTTCTAAAAATGTATGTGAAATCGTTTATTAATAAAAATAATGTATATTATAAAAACGACTTTTCTACTCTTTAGATTTCATCTTCTACTACATATAGGTACTTGTCGAGAACAAGTAATGCAGGTAGATTATCTGAATTCAGAGTATATTGATCCTGATGTGCTGCAATGTTAGGGTCACATTTTCTACAGTAGAGTGTAACTTCACTCTTGTCATATCTCTTTGTGTAGTCAATGATACTATTCACATTCATTTTATAGAATTTAAATGTTTCAATTTGTTTATTTGAAGCAATGTCATACACAGTGTCTTCAAGTGATGAATCACATTCCATCACAGCAAAATAAAAATCAGTGGGTTTATATTCATAGTAGCCATTGTCTTCACAACGATGACATAGAAACCAAATTCTTTTGTTGTTCCAAAAGTTGAATCGCTGACATGGCTCTTCCTCAAGAACAATCTAAAACCACGACGATACCAATCTCTCAGCAATAAACTAAAATCACCCTTAGGATTCTTTTCAATAATACCAGGATATGTATACTCCCACTGATTACATTTATCCTAGTGGCAATTGGAGCATAGGTGCCTTCTAGGATGAGCGTCACACATCATTTCAAGACAGGAATTACAACATTTAATTTATACAGCATATCCTCTATTCAATTTACACGGGTTGCATAATCTGCACTTTTCATCATACTCATCAATCATTGCACAATTCTCACATGATGACCAGCTGCCCAGTGTGTACATGCATAGTGGACATGTATGGGACATTCTTTCATGTGTTGACACTGTCACCACCAAAATGAAACTGAGCTACCTACAAACAATTGAGCGGGATAGAGAGAGGAGTAAATCATCCTTGAACTACATCTTTCTCATGAAAAAAAGTCCTAATTTTCTAAACCAGTGTTTAAAAGCATATCCGCAATATCAGTTTGCTGTGACTTGATTAATATGTCAATAAATTGTGTAAATGCCATTGGACCATGATGTAAAAGCTTCATGCAATAGTCTAATGACGGAGAATCAGTTTTCATTATATCAATAAGCATTTCCCTGAGAAATATCTTCCTTTGAATAGACAGCCTTAGAAAATCATCATCTAGAATCAAACGTTTTTCAATAGACACAACATTTCCGCTGATTCGTTCTTTCTCAAATCTATCCGGTCTTTTGAGTCCTAACCCTGTAACAATCAACATCTGACTGAGTTGGATTTTTTTTTCTACTTAAAAAAATATACGCTAGCCTACTATAGAAATAAAAATTTCTTCGATTTAGAAACAGTTTTATTGAGCATAATTACAACAATAATAATCACTTTTTCAATTTCTTTTCATCAATATATTTCACTAGTGCATCTAATGCTGCCTGAAGTCTATTTATATGCACAATGTTCAGTTTCGCAGCAAAACACAATTGCTCCTCTATTTTAAATTTTCTTAATGATATCACGTATCTACCATACATATCGTCCCATTCAACTCTTAGTCTACATCCTCGTGTTATTTCCACAGCCACGTTTGGTACTCTTCTATCATTGCTGCTGCTACCTGCTCCACCATCAATCTCCAATAGTGCAAATGTTCCACTCATTTTCTTTACTAATATCGTCTCAAATAAACTATTCTCTCTGAATTCAATTCTCTTACTAATATGAACTACAATGAAAATCGCTCCTTTTATTTGAATTCAATTACTAATCGAGTTATCATATATGGAGTACCGTTAGAAGTGGATGTTGCCTCAGAAACCCGTCTGGTAACTCATGTATCATTCGTAGTAATATTTCACTGTCCTTGGTAAGTCAATGCACCGGTTAGACTGCACTGTATATTCATGCCTCAGGTGAGAGGTAAGACATATTACGCAATCACTGGTGAAACCTTTACATCACTGTCCTTGGTAAGTCAATTTACCGGTTAGACTGCACTGCATATTCATGCCTCAGGCGAGAGGTAAGACATATTACTCAATCACTGGTGAAACCTTTATACAGATCACTACTATTATTACGTATATGAGGGGGATTGAGAACAAAATGGATATCTAAAAATTTTGATCGGTTGACTTTGGAGAAAAAATGAGCGTGGGAGGGAGCCTATTTGCCGCTCATTTTTTTGTCACTTTGAAAGGGCACTAGGACTATTAATTTCCGTTCGATTGAGCCCTCCCCCAATATTCTAGGACTAGTGGATAGATATGCTTACCCCTGGGGAAAAGAAACGAAAAAAAAATAAAGACGCATTTTTTTGCTCTAATCCATGAAGTTTAATGCTGTAAATTTATGATTTTGGTGATTTCTAGATTTCACGAGTGTGTTAAAACATATTTGTAGCTTCAGAAAGACAGAAAGACAGAGAGAGAGAGAGAGAGAGAGAGAGAGAGAGAGAGAAAGAGAGAGAGAGAGAGAGAGAGAGAGAGAGAGAGAGAGAGAGAGAGAGAGAGAGAGAGAGAAAGAGAGGGAGAGAGAGAAAGAGAAAGAAAGAGAGAGATAGAGAAAGAGAGAAAGAGAGAGAGAGAGAGAGACAGACAGACGGACAGACACACAGACACAGACAGAGAAAGAGAGAGAAAGAGAGAGAGAGAGAGAGAGTAAGAGAGATACCTACAATTGGAAGATGGTATATTTCAATTGTTGGAGCTTTATTCGTTTCAGAGTCCAAGTTGAAACTGATTTATTTAATGACTCTATTTTACACATTGAAATGTTATGGGTAGTTTTCCCGAGGTAAAAAGCCATATTTCCAGGCGTTATTTTAAAAAACGACCAGAAGTTTTATGGAAGAAAAAACAACAAAATCTCAAATTTTGAAATGAAAGTGACCAGAATTTTGTTGGTTGATTAAAGAGGGTCTTAGGACTTTTAATATCCATTCGAATGAGCCCTCTTGTAATATTCTAGGATCACTGGGTCGATACGATCACACCCGAGGAAAAAAACGAAAAAACAATTTAGTTTATTTCAATTGTTAGAGCTTTATTCGTTTCAGAATTCATGTTTAAACTGGTTTATTCATTGACTCAATTTTTCACATTGAAATGTTAAGGGGTAAAAAGCCATTTTGTTTCAGAGTCCATGTTGAAACTGATTTATTTATCGACTAAATTTTACACATTGAAATGTTAAGGGTAATTGTCCCGAGTTAAAAAGCCATATGCGATTACCCATGGGAAGAAGAAACGAAAAAAAAACGAATAAACACGCATTTGTTAGCTCTAACACATGAAGTTTTAAGCTGCAAATTTATGATTTTTTGGTAATTACTAGATTTCACGAGTTTGATAGAACATGTTGGTAGAATCAGAAAAACAGAGAGAGAGAGAGAGAGAGAGAGAGAGAGAGAGAGAGAGTGAGAGAGAGAGAGAGAGAGAGAGAGAGAGAGAGAGAGAGAGAGAGAGAGAAAGAGATACTTACATTTGGAAGATGGTCAATTTAAATTTTTGGAGCTTCATTCATTTCAGAGTCCATGCTGAAACTGATATATTTTCTGTATTCTAAATAAGTGTATATATACGGTTTGTTTTAATTGTAAAATTATTTTAAAAAAAAACCTTGAATATAACCTTTTTTTTTAAATTGAGTTGCAACTATGGACGTGTGAAGATTAATGACTTATTCTAATCATTATGATGATTTTGTATCAGTTGGAGCAAATCAAGTGTAAAACGATTAAAAAAAACTTTTACTTATTTTAACATAAATGAAGCGAATTTCGTTTTGACTATCATATCATATTTTACTAACGAAAGAGAAAAAAGCAAACTCATTTTTAAAGAGGAAAAATGGAGAGGATTGGGGGAGAAATGAGCGTGGGAGGGAGTCTGCTTACCCTCCATTTTTTTTTTTTTAATACAAAATTCCACATTTTTTCACATGGGGGCTTGAAACCTCTACTGTAGGGTTCTCAGGTAAAACGAATCTGAAGCTGTGATTTTCCTTAATCTCCATGGTAAGATCTTCCCAACTAACCCCTAATCCATCCCCCCGGCTACCAGAATAAATTCCCCATGAAAAGGTCTGTATACCTCCTAATACTATATGTAAACATTGGGCAAAGTTCAAAACTTGCACCCCTTCCTCAGGGGACTGTAGGGGATTAAATCATCCTCAAAGACATAGTTATTATATTTTTAGACCATGCTCAACAAAATTCCTATCTCAAAATTTTCATTGAGTGACTTTGGGAAAAAATGAGAGTGGTAGGGGGCCTAGTTGCCCTCCATTTTTTTGGTCACTTAAAAAATTTACTAGAACTTTAAATTTCCGTTCGAATGAGCCCTCCTGCGATATTCTAGGACCATTGGATCGATACGATCTTCCCTGGAAAAAAAACCAAATAAACACCCATCCGTGATCTTTCTTCTGGCAAAAAATACAAAATTCCACATTTTTGCCGATAGAAGATTAAAACCTCTACAGTAGGGTTCTCTGATACGCTGAATCTGAGTGTGTGATTTTCATTAAGGTTCTAATATTTTTATGCGATGATTCCCCCTTTCTCGAAAATAAGGCAAATTTTTTCAAGCAATTAACTTTTGATGGGTAAGACCAAACTTGATTAGTTTATATATTATAAATCAGCACAAAAATCTAATTCTTTTGACGTATCTATTGGTATTAAATTTTTTTTTAGAGTTTCAGTTACTAATGAGCAGGGTCGCTCCTTACTTACAGTTCGTTACCACGAACTCTTTGATAGTTCGGTTATCATGCGTTACATTTGGTTAAATTTATTGGAATGTTTCAATTTGAGAACAAGAAATGTAATACTGGAGCAAAAAAGAAACCACGAGCCTGACTATCTTCTATGGAAAATAGGTAGGAAACAGTAACATACATAAAAGTTATGGGATAAAACATACACATTTGCTTTATCAGCATTTGGAAACCTGCATATTTTACAGCTGGAAAAGTCAAAGACATTCAGATTAGAAAACTATGAAATAAAACAAATGTAAAATCTTCTGGTTGCGTATCTTGAGTAAGTTAAGCAAAAAGTTCATATAAAATGTAATATTGATACAAAACCACAAAAAGCCCAATAGAAAACTACAAAAAAATGTGGTATATATGTCATGGAAAATGCTTCTTATCTGCACCACAAAAACTTTGTCATGACCCAAAAACAGAATCATAACTAATTGCGTGAACGTCGTATTCTCCTATCTATGTGTTATAAATCTAAGTGCCTTCTTTACTAACCCCAATATGAACTAAAGTGCAATGTGCCACACTTTTTTTCTGCCACGAACTCACATAAGAGATGATTCAAGTCATTGTCAAAAGCTGCGGTTTCTAAAAACATGGTACTTAAGCATTCGACAGGTATATATTTAAGATTTTGGTTTGGAGTCGGGGGGGGGGGGGTCATCCGCTAAAACTAATGGAAGCTCAAAACTTACTAGAAAACCATTTTGTTATTTTCAAACTTGTTTCCTCGTTGAGCATAATTATGTAACGCTACTGCTAAGCTTAGGCCCTATTTGTTACTATGATGTAACAAAAAAGAATGATTAACCAATTGGAAGAGCTGTGCTAATAAGCCTTGCTAAGCTCTGGATTAGATATAGAATTACACTAGCACATATAATGCTTCTCGTATTCTGACGTGCCTCAGTCTCTTGCCAAACTTGCTTAAAACGTCATCAGTATCCACTATAAAACCCCAACTAGCAGAGATATATACAAGCTCTATCTGCTCTCTCCTGTTCGATTCTATGTGGTATGGTTTTTAGCCACTTCGAGATACTCAAAAATCCTGCCCTATATCCTGAAAATCCAGCCCAAAAGGCCAAAAAACCTTGCTGAAAACTATTTTTCTCCTTGAAGAAATTATCTTTACCGGTGTTGCCACACAACTGAAAACGAATCTGTGGCATTTTCCCGAGGATGTCCTTACCAACACTGGCTAGCACCTCTTGCAAGTTTTTCGTTGCTTTCATATTCATGACACTTCGAGTTGCTTTCATATTTCATGCTTGAATCGAGAATAACAACATGAACATACCCGTTTTATTTGTTTTTCAAGCTTAATGCTCTGATCCCTTTAGTCTGCTTGAAGCAAAATACAAAATAAAGTTAGGTATTGATTTGCAGAGATAAGTGGGTTTTTTACTATTGATATTTATTTTTGAATCCCAAATTCTTGCTTAAGTCAGACGTAAACTCGGAAGAAGTTTGAAGATCCTGAAAGGTTTACTTTCAAGATAAGTCATGAAAAGTAGCTCTGAGCAAGGAGTAACCAAGAAAATGACAACTCCTTGCTAATTGTGTGAAGTAGGTCTTAAAAGTCTAGAGTCTATGTAGATGTAGGCTACAATAGGAAACAAATATTTTTAAAGCCACTTTCTTCTGTAAGGAGTGCCACATAAACTGTCAAAACATACAGCAAAAAATAAACGAGACTGCTGCAAGTAAGACATTAGGCTAATTTCTAGAGGTGGGAAGCAGATGCCTGAGTCTATCTCCTAAATACACTATTAGCTGACAAGTATGATCGAGAAGTCCATTGGTGTTCACAAACGTAACGTAAATTCACAAACGTAACGAATCAAGTACTACCAAGTGTACTTTTTTTACGAAATTTAAATGGGAATATTTCTCCTTTTCCTGATTATATACATCTTTTTATATCCCAGAAGATATTAGCCCTCTTTTCCCTCCTTCCCAGTCATTATGAGGTATCCACATAACAAAATAGCCACTGAAAGGACTCATCCTGAAAATAATGGAAAATATGGCCCTATAGCTCATTTTTAACATTTAAGACCCTCCCCCTCTCAACAACCATTTGGAAGAGTGCACTCATTCAGTGATAATTATTATCCTCGGAGCATCGTTACACGAATATTAAACTTGATTGATTCTTTCAAGTATTAAACTTGAATGAATTTCAAAACTTGAAAATCTGTTTTAGAAGAAAAAATCAAATGAAAGTAAAGAGCGAAAATACTTAAAGGAAACAGAAATTATTCCATATACGAGGAGAACCAATGGTGATGTGGCATTGAAACTTAAAATCAAAAAGAAATTAGTCCGTATATCAAAGGGCCTTTTCTCTCCTCAATCCTTTCCTCTTTACGCTCCAGCCTGAATTTTTATCCCCTATGCTTTAAGAACGACTGCTCAATCACAAGAACAATCGAAATAAAATAAAAGGTATTTTTCGCAATATCTAAAGAATTAGAGAGCGGATTGACATACATTTGCTTTAGACCATTCACATTTCAGCTCAAATGATTTTTAAAGACAATCGGTTGAAATTTCATTTTGCGCATGAATACTTTCAGCATAGCCTGTGCAGGTTTTAGGTATGGGCAGCGGAGACAGCTACCCCCTCCAGTTTTTCTGGCATCTGACATTAAATTTCGTTTTAATTTTGTATTTTTACGCTCCTTTGGTATACCTTGCCCCCGAGATTATAAGGCCTAAAACCGCTATTGAGCATGCCACTGTAAAACTTCAGTGCAATGACGGGAGGGAGCCCTCCTCATATGTGAAATATCTTCTGTTCGTTTTAAGTTTTGATATTATTCTTTACTTTCATTCGGCAAAAAAAAATATTGTAGTTACTACGATAATATTGTAGGCTTAAAT
Source organism: Artemia sp. Qi Xiang Cuo (assembly GCF_049724085.1). Classification (NCBI taxonomy): domain Eukaryota; kingdom Metazoa; phylum Arthropoda; class Branchiopoda; order Anostraca; family Artemiidae; genus Artemia; species Artemia sp. Qi Xiang Cuo. Next base: position 138,547 of record NW_028300416.1, on the reverse strand, counting down.
CAAATTAGAAATAACATTTTCTGACATCTAGTGCTACTCTTCAATACTGAAGTGGCACGATAGGACTAAGCATAATAAAAAAAAAAATAAAGATCCTCCACAGCCCTTACTGGTACATAGGGTGCAAAATCAATGTTTCAATTACTGGGTATTTTTAAGGGACAAGTAGCGAGTCTGTCACCCAACCTATCTGTGGTGGGGATTGAACCATGGGACCCGTATTGCCAAGCAGAGCATCAGTCGATTGTAGTACATTTGGCTTGCATTATAGAAGAGGAATAAAATAAGTAAAGACAAACTTACGGCAAATATTTACTTTTCGGCAAGGTTTATTTCTAATTAATTTAGTATATTCCCCTACAAATAATCAATAACTGTAATCTGACTACGTGTTTGTTTTTACAAAGGTTTTCCCCATTTTGGCAGTTAGCAGCTCCATGAAATTGAGCAACAAATTTGGGCTTGTTAAAAAGCCCAAAGTAAAAACATATCCATGAGAACAAACTTAATTTGAGATTAAATTTAAATTCCTCAAAAAAGTAAAAAATTGCCAATAATCTACTAATTCATGGAAAAAATTCACAAAAATAATGACATTTAGGGAGAACGTGCCCCCCGATCCTCGTGTGATCTACTTGAATATAAAATGACCCTTAAAGGCAAGGAAAAAATACTTTTTATTTACGTGTTTAGATATACTTATAAGCGAAAACTATCACTAGACACAGTCCTTGTTGTCCTAGTCAGAAGTAAAAAGAAATCAATATTGATTTTAACGGTGTTGGTTCTGCTTGCCTCTGCATCGTAAAATATTCGATTGCTTTTTTTTGTATAATCCCACTGAAACTCAAATCCTCAAGGCTAAACTGCAAAAGACACCTTTCAAACAGTTCGTGGTAATGAACTTTAAGTAAGGAGTAACCCGTCTTAATAGTAACCAAAACTCCAAAAAAATAAGATTTTGACACCAATAGATATATCAAAAGAATCGGCTTATTATGTCGATTTTGAATATATAAGTTTCATTAAGTTTAGTCTTATCAATCAAAGGCTACGAGCTTCAGAAAATTTGCCTGATCTTCGAAAAAAAAGGAACTACCACTTAAGTCATAGAATCTTAATGAAAATCACACCATCATATTCAGCGTATCGCAGAACTTTTTTGTAGAGGTTTCAAGCTCCTATCTGCAAAAATGTAGAATTTGTTGGTGTTTTTTTTTTTTTTTTGCCAGAAGAAAGATCAAGGATGCATGTTGATTTGTTGTGTTTTTATTGTGTTTTTCCCAGGGGTCAATCATGTCGACCTAGTGGTCCTAGATTATCGGGAGAGGCCCATTCAAGTAAAAATTAAAAGTAGTAGCGCCTTTTTTAAGAACTCAAAACATTGGAGGGCCACTAGACCCCCTTTCACATCCCTTTTTTCCCAAAATTGTCTGACTAAATTGTGAGAAAGCCATTTTATTCAGCATAGTTGAGAGGCTGAATAACTTTGTCTTTGGAGTTTTCATGACCCCTCACAGCCCCTGGGGAAAGGTCTCTGTTATAAAATTTGCCCATTGTTTACATATATTATTTGTTATTTGGAAGTATGCATACATTTTTGGGTGGGAGGAGAGTTTTCTGCTGGGGGATTTTACACAGGGAGAATTTTCCATCAGGAGGGAAGTTTTCAGGGGGTGAATTTTTCAGGGGAAACTTTACACTGGGAGAATTTTTCAGGATTCCTAGACAAAATTTTTCTTATGTCTTGCTTTCTCTTTGCTGATTCAATTTTACGCGTAGAGATGTTGACGGTAATTTCTCGGGGTATATTTTCACCAGAATTGAATTGTCTAGAGAATGTATCCGAGGGCAAAAGGGATTTTTCCTTGGGTGTGGAGTCATATTTTCTAGCATTATATAAAAAAAAATCAAAAATTAAATAAAACAACAAGTTTTTTCAACTGAAAGTAAGAAGCAAGACTAAAACTTAAAACGAATAGAAATGATTAGGTATATAAGGGGGCTGCTCTCCTTAACACCTTGCTTTGACGGTAAAGTTTTGAATTTGTTTCAATTCCTTAAGAACAACTCATGAAACACAAGGTTCGTTTAATTAGAACAATATGAAGCTTTTTGTTAAGTGCTAAGAAACATTAACGCAAAGAGCGAGGTGTTGAGGAGGAGCAACCACCCTAATATACTGAATAATTTCTGTTCGTTTTAAGTTTTAATGTTGCTCCTTACTTCCAGTTTAAAAAAATTATTTATTTAATTCAAGTAAAATCTATGGGAAGAAAAAATCATTTGAGCTTATAATACATTACTGCAATTGCAAGTTCAAATTTAAAGGAAATATGATTGCGCCATCCAGTTGAAATGAATTGAAAGGTCCAAATTAATTTACAGTTCATTCTTAGCTTTCTTTGTGGCCAGATGGGATACATTTTGAAAAATAAAATAGCTAGAATAAAAAGGTAAGTTAATATCTTCAAGATGACATGCTATGTTATAATCATGTAATTTAGGAATAGAGAACTAAAATTAAAAACGGGGGGAGAGAATTGTTTGTTATAGACCAACTGCTGTCTAGGATTTTTAGCGCCCTTTGAAAATTTAAGTTTTGTGTCCCCTTCAACCATCACAGACACAATTTAAGTAAACAAAAATAAACTCACTTTGGCACTCTTCAAAGGCTGCACTGGGAACAGTCGTCAAGCCCTTGTCCCTCCCCTTGTGCCACCGCTGACCACAGCTTCTTTATGCACATACATAATAAATTCAGTGTTAGACAATTCCATATAAGCTATTGAAAGGTATACCTAATTATAAGCGCAGCCAAAGAGGGAGGTTCGGGGTCTTTACTCCTTTCCTCCCTGGAAATCTGCAAATTGATGCATAGATATATACTTCGTAGGAATATTATTAGCTGAAAAAAAGACGAAAATATTTACATTGCAGCAACAGCCAATGTCAACCTAGCTCTAAATGGGTACATGGAAAAATCTGCGGAAGGTAAAAAGGAAGGTTTTGCAAAAGCATAGGATGGCTGGTACCCTGCTCCTCCCTTGCACTTCTTGGCTGAAAGGTCAGGAAATGGAGATAAGCACCGCCAGTACTGACTATAAAAGTCCAGCCCCGTATTATTTGATTTTTTTTGCATTAGCTAAAAGTCCAGCCCCGTATTATTTGATTTTTTTTTGCATTAGCTGAATTCCCTTCCCTAAACGACTTAGGTCCCCTCAAAGCGTTATTCTGGCTGTTCATTTATGCTATATTAAATTATATTTTTGACAGCTAATGATTTAATAGTTAATGTAATTGCAGCAATTATCGTAATTTTCTTTCTATAAATGTGTAATACCTGAGGCGCTTTTGAAGGAAATCCTAAAGATTCTGATAACTACTAACAATCATAAATACTTTCTTATCTCATTCCTAAAGGCACATTGATTGAGTTTGCCCCCTCCTCGCCTTAATGGGTAAATACACAGCCCACTTTACATATTCAAATTGTATTTTACATTAGTACTACTCCTTTCTTCGCCGATTTAGCAGCGTTCTGGTTCGCTGTTCACTATTCCAAAATATAATGGGAATCTACAAAGTGAGCTATATATTCATCCATCAGGAAAGAAGGGTTGGAAAAGTGAGGTGATGCACCTTGATAAAACAGGAAAGCGATTATGATGATTTTAACGTGGCTTTCAGGACTCTTTCGGAATTTTCTTAAACTCTGCCCCTGATCTTAACCTTTACCTTTCTTTCGTCCAACTTTATGATATACTCATTCTATTGGTAATTTTCTGATAAAAGGAGGAAGAAAATTTTGTTTCACGATTTTTATAGCACTGATATAAATTTTCAGTTTTGACAACATTCAGTGCAAAATATTTCGAAAGCTATGGGTAATCGTGTTGAAAAGTTCATTTCCTAAACTAGCTATAACATTACCATTACCAGAAGCAATACCATTTAACTCACCGTTCAACGCCCTCTACAAATATAAGGTTAGCTACCGTAGAAATTGTTCTCCCTCCACCCTCACCCGTTAATGTCTAGATGTTCTCATAGGCTATTTAAAAATTTACCAAATTTGTTGGTTTCTGTTACTTTTGTACTTATCTCTAATAAACCTTTGGCTTATAACACTGAATAATATCCATTTGGGTAAAAGAAAGTACTATGAATTGACAAGTTTGTTCATGTTACTATTTTTTGAAAAAAACCTTTTTTGGAACTTCACTTGTTTTGCCAAAAAGCAAAAAAAAAAAATTAACACTGCACTTCCAGTTTAAAAATAATATTCGCTATCATAGCAATCAATAAAAAAATTCCTAGGACCATAACACCAAACCATTACCAAAGACAACACTAATGACAAGTATAATAATACCACTAGTAAATATAACGAAAAAAATGAATTAAATTCTGGGATAGTCGCTTGGACATCGTCCTTGTAAAATATCTTAGAAAATTCATATTTTAGTTCTAAGTATTTGTTGGTTCTTCCTTCAAAAATATTGAAAAATCTATAAATTAAAATCTAAAACAAAATTAGAATCCAATTTTCACAAATTAAATGCATAAGAATCAGACTAATTAGAATACTCCCAATGCTGTATAATAAGCTTTGTTTAAGCTTATTGGACAAATACACCTATGATGGGAACCGGCGGTTATTGTCCCCATGAATAAAGGCCTACATTTCTGGGATTTCCCCGCTAGTTTTCCATACTTTTAATTTTATTCGACAATTTTGTATATTTTTTATCCTCTCCCCCTAACCCAGGGGGAAATTTCCCCCCCCTCCGCCAAAAACAAATACCTTTGTATGTAATTGTTTATGGAGGTTATATACATAAATTACTTTATGAATAGTTATTATTTGACCTCAAGGCTGTGAAATCGTATTATTCTAAATGCTTAAACTGACTCCCTAGTTAAGTATTTTTAAGTATTTTAAGTATTAGCGGAACATGGCCTGTTGCATTTGGTTGCACTGCCGTTTTCAGACTGAGCTTTTTTTGGGCTTTTAATTAGAAATTGGGGTGATTTTGACCACATTGATAAGTCAAGATTATTTTTGTATGTTTAGCGACTGTAACTTTTAAGTACGTTAAGTTATGCTCCTGGCTCTGACAACAAGGTTTTAAATCCGAGTCTAGAAGCAACGAACAAAACTGATTCCACGACTACGACGCCATAGTCTTACTTAGCCACTGAAAATTTAGTTTACATATAATTTGAACTCGGTCTTCAAAGAAAACTTTATTTTGATTCCTGAGAAACTATTTAACAACTTGTTTTTATTTTAGCCATATTCAGAATATCATTAAAATAAAAATTCCTCGATAACCCTGGTCAATTTACCAGTGATTGACATAATTGATATTCAATGACAGGGAATATATTTCAGGATTTTTTTTCGTAGAAATGAGTTTATTTTTAAATTCTTTTAGGAAAAAACACAAATAAAAAGGGCAATTAAATTGCATGTAAAATGAAACAAAATACAGTAAATTTTAAACGACACGGATTCTTGGCAAAGGGGTCGATTTATTTAATCAATAATATATTTAATTATTTTGCATTTATTATTAAAAGAAAAGCAAACTCAAACCAAAATTACAGAAGGATTTATTGCTTCCGTGGATTATAACAGGTGTAGACTTGTCATTATGCAATTTCCTACGCCTTAGAATAGTTTACAAAAGGAGTAGATATACTCAAAAATCGTCCTGCCTGCATAGATACCCCGGTTTGATTTTATAATGGCCACGTAAAATGTATCTCTTTCATAACAGGACAATGCTCGCCGTCGAACTTAAATCCCTTATATATTCAGACATTTAAAATAAATGGAATAGCGAAAGAAAAAAACTTACTATTCAGATGTCAAATTATCCCTCTTTCTTTTTATTATCCTATTCAACTAAATAAAATGAACAGGTTCAAAGAAATTTCGTCACAGGAGAATCTTATCAAATAGTTAAAGTAAAAAGTGACTTGGCCCAATATTCACCAAAACTAAAAATGGAATTCTCATGACAATTGCTACACCGGCAGTATTGGCGTTTTATGCTGATTCTAAATACATAAAATTCTTTCAGGTTTTTGTTACCCGCTCAAAACTAAAATTTTAGAAAATTTGTCTTATTTTTGAAATAAAAAGAGAAACATCCCCAAAAACGCAAGCGATCTTATTAAAAATCCCTTTATTAGATACATCATATTAGAGAACCCTACCGTAGAGATTTCAAGCTCCAATCCTCAAAATGTGGAATTTCGCTTTTTTTCAGAAGAAATATCGTCGATGCATGTTTATTTATTTTGCCTTTTCCCAGGGGTGATTGTAACAAACCGAAGGTCCAATATAATTGTGAGGGAGGTCATTGAAACGTAAATTTAAAGCTCTTTTTTAAGTGACCATGCAGGTTGGGCCAGGAGAAAGTCTTGTTTTCTGTCATTTTAGGGCACCAAACTACGACTTTACCCCAAATGGAACAAATTTGTAATCAATTTAAAATTTTGAGAAACTATCAATAACTACATTTTAGGCTTCCCAATTGCAAAAAAAGTAATGCCACACAGTGGCAGTACTGGATTCAGCCAAGTTGATTCGCTTGATTTGTAATGCAATTAGGCTACGTTTGGTGATCTGTAATGGCGTATCAGCTATAATAAGGGGGAGGGGTGAGTCATTTTTTAGGCGGGGATAGGGTAGATTAATAAAAAACAGTACATTGAAATTTATAGTGATTTCGAATAAACCTTAAAGACCTCGAAAATGACATCAAACTAAATTGAAAAGTTTTTCCATTGGAATCAGCATGGTCGAAAACCTTATACAGAGAAATTACAGTCCCCCTCCTTGAACAACAAGGAAAATAACTTTTTTGCATCGGCAGCACTGATCTGTCTCCCGTTTTTTTTCTGTTTTTTTCTTGTTTTTCTTCAGACCTAGCGGGTTACCAGAACATCATAGAGAGATGCTTAATCACTTATTTACAAGCTATTTCATATAGCTTAATCACTCATTTCATAGCACATATCTATGTGCTTTTTATAAGTTCCGACATCTGCAAGTGCCATATAGCACTAAAATTGCACTTTTTATGCCATTTCTCAGGGGATAGCTCTAGCGGGCTACCAGAACATCGTGGACAGATCTTTTATAGCTCATAAAAATATATTGGTCACATCTTCATTTTTTCTATAGATTCCATCATCTCCAAGTTCTAAATGGCACCAAAAACATGTCTCAAGTGGAAAAGCTGGGGCTAATGGACTACCAGAATTTATAAGAGTTACGTTTAATGGCTAACTTGAAAGCTATTGCTCATATCTATGAGCTTTTGTTTACATTAATTAAAAAAACTTTTTCCACAAAATAAGTTTTTCAAAGAAAATTAAAGAACTCCTTCAAACAAAAAATGAGCAAACATAAAATCAAATAATCTACCAATCGTGAAACTACCACAAATCAGCATTGATAAATAAATGAAACCCAAAACGAGCATAAATTACGATAAATAACCGAGTTAAACTCAAAACGAGCAGAAATTAACATAAGTTGGGCTCAAAACCCCTATGCCTTCCCAAGGCCAGTACATAATTTGCACTTTACTGAAAAAATATAATTTTTTTTACTTTTATAACTTTAATAAATCAAATAATAATAAGATTTTGATTACTAAGTATCAGCTAATGTATACTAAACTGACAATGCACATTCATTTGTATTTTTGTCAGTAAAGTGCAAATTATGTTCAACTACGCTGAACAAAAATCAACTACGTGGAACAAAATGGCTATCTCAAAATTTTTATTGGATTTGTTTGGGGGAATGATGGGCGTGAGGGGGGGGGGGAGCTAGTTGCCCTCCAATCACTTTTGACTATTAAAAGGGTACTAGCCTCACCCATTTCCAATCGAATGAGCCATTTTCGAAGTTTCTACGACAACTCCTTCGATACAAAGTGCCCGGGTGGAGAAAAAAAAACACATTTTGCCAACATTGTTCTTTACTTAGGCAGTGCTAGCACGCTGCCTATGATAGGAAGAAACCGAAGACGACGGTGGCTGCAACGTTCTTCTGTTCCAAAGACACAATCGCGAGGAAATTTCCTACGTTGTCGCACTTGCCAGCAAGTTATTGTCTATTCCTGCGACTAGTGTGACCGCCGAAAGACTATTTTTGGTGGTAGGCCTGATAATGACTGTGATAGTGACTTAGAAAAGAAATGGCGTCAGTCCACACAGAGTGGATTAGTTAATTTTCATTCACGATAACTATAGCCACATCCCGCAGTTCTAATATACTTCTGAAGTTTGCATGAAGAAGTTTTTTTTTGACGCACTAATATTCAAAGATAAATGATGAATTCTTTGATACGGTATTCAAAGTTTTGTATACAGTAATTTTCGAGGAATAAAAATAATACTAATTTTGATTATTAATTCTGTTAGAAAAACATAGCTCTTAGATATTTCAACTATTCTACAAGGATTCTGAAATTCCACAGCCATTTCGTTTTTACCAGATTTCTACTTCTCTTGATGAATAAAAAATAAGACCATCGTCCAGCCAGCGACTCACAAAATTTCTGCCTCATGAATAGGTAGAATATCTTGTAAATAAAAATTAGATTTGAGGAAGACTAAAATCTATTCTATAAATCATATACAACAACATTCTATATAAACCTTATATGCTCCCAGGGAATAACTTACAACTCTTGCACTGAGGGCTCTGAGGGGGCTATCATCCTAAAAGACCTAATTTCCAGAACTTTCAACTACGTTTAACAAAATGGATATCTCAAAATTTTGATTGGATGTGTTTGGGAAAATGGTGGGCGTGAGAGGGGCGTTAGTCGGAATCCAATCACTTTTAACCATTAAAAAAGGCACTAGCCTTTTTAATTTCTAATTGAATGAGCCCTTTTGAAGTTTCTACGACAGCGCTTTCAATGAAAAACTTTATGTGCCCCAGGGCCTAACTTAGAACCCTTGCACTGAGGGCTCTGAGGGGGCTATCATCCTAAAAGACCTAATTTCCAGAACTTTCAACTACGTTGAACAAAATGGATATCTCAAAATTTTGATTAGATGTGTTTGGGAAAATGGTGGGCGTGAGAGGGGTGTTAGTCGCTATCCAATCACTTTTAACTATTAAAAAAGGAACTAGGCCTTTCAATTTCCAATTGAATGAGCCATTTTGAAGTTTCTACGACAACGCTTTCAATAAAAATTTATATACCCCCAGGGCATAACTTACAACCCTTGCTCTGAGGGCTGTGGAGGTAGGGTTTGTCAACCTTAAGGACCTAATTTCCAAAACTTTCAATACGTTGAATAAAATGGTTATATAAAAATTTTGATTGGATGTGTTTGGGGAAAAGGTGGGCGTGACAGGGGGTTAGTTACACTCAAATCACTTTCGACTATTAAAAAGGGTACTAGTCCTTGGAATGTCGAATCAAATGAGCCCTTTTTCAAGTTTTTACGACAAAGATTTCAATAAAAACCTTATATGCCCCAGGGCATAACTTATAATCCTTGACCTGAGGGTTGTAGGGGAGTGTCCTCCTGAAAAATAGGTTTTCTATCTGGAAATCAACTACCCTGAACAAAATGGTTATTTCAAAATTTGCATTGGATGCGTTTGGGGGAATGATTAGTGTGGGGGGGGGGGTTGTTGCCCTCCAATCACTTTCGACTATTGAAAAGGACACTAGCCCTTTGAATTTCCAGTCGAATGAGCTTTTATTGAAGTTTCTACGACAACGCCTTCTTCAAAAACCTTATATACCCCCAGGGCATAACTTAAAACCCTTGCCCTGAGGGATGTGGGGGAGTGTCCTCCTCACAAACACATTTTCTATGTGAGAATCAACTACGCTGAACAAAATGGCCATCTCAAAATTTTGATTGGATGTTTTTGGGGGAATGATGGGCGTGAGGGGGGGTTAGTTGCCCTCCAATCACTTTCGACTATTAAAAAGGGTACTAGCCCTTTGAATTTCCCATCGAATGAGCCTGTTTTGAAGTTTCTACGACAACGCCTTCTATAAAAACCTTATATGCCCCCAGGGCATAACTTAAATTCTTGCCTTGAGGGTTGTGGGGGAGTGTCCTTTTCAAAAACATATTTTCTATCTGGAAATCAACTACGCTGAACAAAATAGCTATCTCAAAGTTTTGATTGGATTTGTTTGGGGAAATGATGGGCTCAGGGGGGCCAGTTGCCCTCCAATCACTTTCGACTATTAAAAAGGGCACTAGCCACTCCAATTTCCAATCTAATGAGCCCTTTTCGAAGTTTCTACGACAACTCCTTCGATACGAGGGCCTCGTTGGAGAAAAAAACACATTGTGCCCACATCGTTCTTTACTTAGGCAGCACTAGCGCGCTGCCTATGATTAATTCTACCATTCGTAAGTGCGATGTAGCACTGCTTTTGGTGGCAATTCTTGAGTGAGTGGAAAAGCTATGAAGTACAAAACAGTTACTATTGTAATAGTTATGTTCCAGAACCCTTAGCTGGAGGTTTACAAGAACCCCTCACGTACATTTCCCCTCCCACTCCCGGAGTAAGTTTAATAAATCGTCTGCTCACCAGTAAGCTAATGGAAAGCTAGCAGACTACCAAACCATCGTAGATAGATGTTTAATGGCTCAATTAAAAGCTATTGCTTACATTTACTAGGTTTTTACAAATTCTACCCTCAATTAGATTTCAATGCTAACTAGTTTCTGGGGAGAATTTGCAATGAACTCTTTGTCATGATTGAAGCATTTGCTGCAACCTAGTAAAGAGCGAACCACAGCCCATAGTAACTAGAAGTTAAAAACGTTAAACTGGTCTTTATTCTTTTTTCTTTTTTTCAGGCCTAGCTACCTATGACACTAGAGTATCATAGAGAGACGCTTAAGACGCCTGTTTTTTTTAAACGTTGTTTGCGTAAATTACGTCATCTGCAAATGCCATGTGGCAAAAAAGGCACTTTTTATGCCATTTCTCAAGGGGTGGTGTTAGTAGGCTACCAGAACATCGTAGATATACTTTAATATTGGCTATTAAAAAAATATTGAATTTTACGCTTATGTTTTCAAGATAATTTTAATTGTACACTGAGTTACTGATGTCACATCTGGTGTAAGACTATGAAAAGCTTTATAAACTAGTTTAGTGTTGCCAGGCTAAATACTCAATTTTGACTCCCAAATCAATATTCCTGTTTTTTATACTTGACTTTTGTGTTTTCAGTAAAGCGCTAGTTTTCAATAATCCTAGAAACATGGAAACATAATTAGTTGGTATATTTGTACCAGTTTTATTGATATATATTTTATAGGCTGTGAAGTAATAATTTTTGTCCGTTTTAAGTTGTAACTTCTCTCTTTACTTCCATCGGAAAAGCTTTGTTTTTTAAATTGTTTCCGCAAGGGGTAGTAAAATTGGAGTATTGTCCATTCCTTCAAAATTTTTGATATTTTTTTATTTTTAGTAGACATTTTGAAACATCTTGAAACTTAGGAGAAAGAAGAGAAAAAGCTTGGGTGCAAGGCACGTATCCAGGATTTTAGTTCTAAGGGGGGGGGTATTTTGTGCTGAGGGGAGGGGACAAAAACTTTACAAAGCGCATCAAAAAAATTATATGCATGTTTTTACTTTTTTTACGGGCCGGAAAAAAATTTTCAGAGAGGAGGGCCTATAACCGGTTATCACCCTCCCCTGGATATGATATTGGTAAGGAGGAGGTTCATCCTCCATATATACATTAATTTAGCCATATCAATGTCTACCATTTTTTTTCTTCATATTTAATTTTCTTTCTAGCTCTTTTGAAGCCTGAAAGAAGATTAGAAATTTTTAGAGATGGAGAAATCTAAAGAAAACACACCAAAAGAGATAGTTGAAGCGCAAAATGTGAGTTTTTTTTATATTTATAGTTTCTCTTCTTTGATTTCCCCGGATTAAAGTTTTGTGTTTGACGATACAACAGTCAAGATCACAGTCTTTATTTTCTTTTTCGATAGAATGGGAGGGGGGAAAGTCTACCCCAAAAATTTTCTATGGGCTGGACTTTCTGCATAAGTTTTAAAAGTTTTTTCCTCCGAGAATGTAATTTTGCTGAATATAGAAAAAAACTCCTTTATATTTTTGCCGAATCCTCAAAATAAACAAGCTGTATCTATGGGTTCAATCCGTTTTCTCGGGTCCTATTTATTTGTTAATTCCTGTATATTCCAAAATGCTTTATATGCAATTTCTCAATAACAAAACTAGCTGAGAAATGAGATTTTTCAGCCAAAATGTTTATGCCATGCCTTATATACTTAGAAATTGTTCTCTGCATATACAAATGGTACTTAATTGTATTAATTAAAAAAAATATTGTTACGGAAGTAAAGAGCAAAGTTGAAACTTAAAACAGATAAAATTTATTGCTTTCCAGATTATACAAGATCTAAATTACAGAACTAGCTCGAATAAAGCTGACTTGTCATATTTTCTAATATCGTTTTTTTTTAACTAGTGCTTTACTGAAATCACAAAAGCAGCCTTCTAAAAAGCACAATTTTTCTTTAAGGAAAATTCCATAGATAGTCTTCAAAAAAAAGTATTGGTTCATAAAGCTCTCAGTAGTTTTTCATCATTCATACTGTCAGTAAATTTTAGTATATAGCTATAATTCTCAAAGAAAGACTCAAGCAAGTTCAGCGTATACGTAGGAAGGGGTCAGGAGGCGCGGGGCTAACACCGTGCTGCCATCTATAATTGAGTCTAACGCAAGGCTAACATAATTTATTCAAGGTTTATTGATCGAGTCTAATGGGGTCAATGCCCCCTTTTTCAAGGTCGATTTATTTGTTGTTTCTAGGTGTAATGACTTCGGGACGAAGTTTGCACATGCACATTGACGGAAAGAGATGTATTGATCGACTCGGGGGGGGGGGGAAGTAGATTTCTGAGAAATTGATGCAATAATCGACTAGGACAAGAGGGGAAGTAGATTTCTGAGAAATTGAGTACATAATCGGTGGTGAATGTATTGATCGAATCTAACGGTAACAGAATCACGTGTCTCTTTCTAAGCCAATCAGGGAGTCGGAAATATTAGCGGGACAGGATTGCAGAGAATACAAGGAAAGGATTTTTGCTATAGTTTTTATTAGTGTGTGAATAGAATTCAAAGGAGTGAGAACAGTTTGACTTTACTTATTAGGATATATTTGTAATAATAATGAGTGGAATGTTTACCCTATTAGACGTTGATAGTGGAGTTGGTGGAAATGATATAAGAGCACCAAACATTGCGGTGGAAATCACGAAAGGATCCCGGCTTTGTCTGGAATAGGATGAAGTATATGCAAGATATGTGATATCCTTGAGCAACTTTAAAATGGAGGATCAATTATGCTTCGGTGCAAAAGTTGATATAGCGCATGTGAATAGACTTCAATGTGCTTTAAGTGCATTAGTGAAGCATATCGAAGACAATAAACTGTATCGCTAATTGTACATGTCTAGTATTATTGTTGTAATTATCCAATAAAATTGTTTCGAAATTGAAAATACTCCCTTTCTTTTTGTTAGAATGTTAGGCTAACGAATCATGACCAGTCTAGAGTCAGCAGTCACAGTTAAAGGATTGAAAAATGAATAAATTTGAGAAAGAGAGAATTAGATCGAATCTGGTGATTATGTAAAAACAGTTAATAAGAAGAAGAAGGATTTATTGAAAAAAACATATCAACAAAACATTATTGCTGCCTCCCCTAAAAAGCAAAGCTTGTCCGTGGGGGAGGTAGAGATAACAAAATCCTTAAAACAAATAAAACTTGGCCACCGACACCACTAATACCATCACACTAAACAATAAATACAAAATAATATCATATATTATACTTCCTATGGGAACATCATATAAACAAAAACCCCACAATAAATAAAACAATCAGTCAAAACTCATATTCAGCAAACAACCGTTCCTTAATGATTTTTCTAAAAATATTAGGGTCACCAATAGTCTTAATATCACTATTCAAACTATTCCATTTCCGCGGACCTCTATAAAAAACAGTAAAACATGAACGGGAAGATATACCTCTAGGTATACAGAAGTCCGCGCTACCCCTTGTATCCTGAGAATGAACAGTAGACCTAATGGACAATAAATCACCAAAACAACGAGGCTGAACATCCTGCTGCAGTCCAAAAATAAACCACAATACATAGAATTCACGAAGGCCTGCAGCCGGCAAAATTTTTTAAGTTGGGTAAACTTCTCGAACAGACATACGTGGAGATATACCGGCTAAAATTCTTACTGCATTATTTTGTAGAGCTCTTATTGGTTTTAGGGTAAAAGAAAAAGTAGAGAGCCAAATACTCGAACAATAAAGTATATACGGGTGTATTAAAGAAAAATAAAGATGGCGAAGGACAGACTTGGGAAAACAATGTTGGAGTTTCTTCATTATACCGAGATTTCTTGCCAGAATTTTGCTAGTTAAAGTAACATGTTCCTTAAAAGATAGAGTTTCATCTATTACAATCCCAAGGTATTTAAAAGACGCAGTCCGTTTTATAACGCCATTGGGCATATCTAATTCCTTTATCCATGGGTAAAAGTTTGATGATCGCGAGAAAATAATAAAGTTAGACTTAGCCATGTTAATCCTTAATTTATTTACCTTCAGCCATGCTATAGTTCTATTAACTGATTCCTTCATGGAAATCTACAGCAACTCCGCTGTCTTAGCTATGCTAATGACTGTTGTGTCATCAGCAAAAAGTGAAACTGTTTCATTAGTCGGGTTTACCGTTATTTCATTTATTCTATAGCAAAAATTATTTAGACAATTTGGTAAATCATTAATAAATTTGAATGATTTTGAATGATTGAATCATTTGATTTTGAATGATAATTTTCTCGAGTTATCCCTTCAAAAAAAGATATTCTTTCGGGGAACACTTGACAATATAAAGAAAACTGATTCTCCCCCATTGGACTATTGTATGAAGCTTTCTCAATGTGACTCAAATGCTTATACTCAATTTATTGATATATTAATTGGAACTAAGCAAAATAATATCGTGGATATACTTTTGATTTAATATACTTATAATCTATGGCAATGTAGATGGTCCCCCCATTCGAAAGAGGTGACGTCACAGAGTTACTCCTCTCACCTTACCTCCCCCTTGAAGTTTATCGAACGAGGCTGATCAGTTTCATTTTAGCTGTGAGAGAGTTGACATCGGAAACCGAAAAATGTTCTATACATGTCCACTATGCATGTACACTCTTGGCAGTTGGACACAATGTGAGAATTGTACAATCATTGATAACTATAGTGAAAAGTGCAAATTATGTAATCCTTGGAAATTACATAGAGGCTATGCAGTATAAATTAAAGGATGTAATTCATGCGTTGAAGAGATTTGTGACTCTCACCCTAGAAGACATCTGTGCTCCAATTGTCACTATGACAAATGTGATCAGTGGAAGAATACTTACCCCGCTATGATTGGAAAGAATCCCAAATGTGATTTTAGTTTATTTCTACGAGATTGGTATCGTCGTGGAATTAAATTATTCTGGGAGGAAGAATCTGGTCTACGATTCAACTGTTGGGGTAACAAGACAATTTGGTTTCTACGTCATCGTTGTGACGACACTGCCTATTATGACTATAAACCTAGTGATTTTTATTTGGCAGTTACTGAACGTAATTCACCATTTGAAAACACTGTATGTGATATTGCTTCAAATAGACAGATTGAAACTCGTGAATTTCATAATAGGAATGCAAATAGTATCATTGACTATACAAAGAGATATGACAAGACTGAAGTTACATTATAGTGTAGAAAATGTGACCATGACTTTGCAGCTAATCAAGATCAATATACAGTGAATCCAAATGATTTACCAGCATTAGTGGTTCACGACAGTTGCCTATACACAAAAGAAGAAATCTAAAGTGAAGAATAAAGACATTGTTGCATATTAATTTTCTTTTATTAATAAACAAATTCACATACATTTTTTAAGCACTTCACTCGTAGGGCACCGAAATCAATATTATACAGGTCTGAGAGGATATTTTCCACCATAAAGTCGTTCAGGCGGGGATTGTCTACATAAATGTTGAGAAACTGCTTGTAAGTATAGCCACAATATCGGAACACAAAATATAGTAGTGCATGGAAGCCACAGCTTTTAGTCGTCAGATCCTGCACTCTCTTCTGATTTTGAATAATAGTTTTTCCATTGCTCTACATATAGTTGCTGATGTGGGGAGTGTAGAATGTATAGGGTAGGCCACGAGGATCAAAAAATTCAATCGTCTTTGTTGTTTGAAAGATGCACAACAAATGACCCGTCAACAAAGTCGACGGACTGCTATTAACAATAATTAGGGTATTGTTGGCACTTTGAATTTTTCCAAGAAAGTCCCAGGTCAGACAATAGGATTTGTATTTGGACATTTAGGCGTCCATATTAAATACATTGATTATTTGAGTGGTGTTCATGGTGCCAAGTCTAGTAGAACACTGCCTTTGGGAGTGATTTCCCTATATGTTTCATATTTATTTAGCGAGATTAGTGCAATACTCTCAGCTAACGCGTCGGCAAATGTTTACTGTAAACGCACACTCTCCGTACGTACTATACTCATATCCTGGGTGCCAGACAAATCCAATACAATGATACCATGTGTTTTAGAAAACATTTCTTCGGTTATACCATTTTCAAATAGTTGTGAATCATGATTTAGGGTTTGCATGGTCAACTCATACAATGTTCTATAGGATTTATCAAAATATAGATTGTAGAGTGGGATTCCATTTACTTTGCAGACAAGAGATGAAAGCCCAGAAATTTCAATTTTATGTAGACATCCAGTCCACGATCCTATTGCACTTGCGCATTTTACAAATGCCAAGGCCAGTTTTGACGGAATTTCGCCATTGATAAAGGATAAGTCGGTGAAGGTGCGTGACCCCACGGCAATATGACGTTGATTGGTGATTGTATGAGGAACAAGTAGTTTAATATTAGGCTATTTCCAATGGCTCTCAGTTTTTCCACCGCCAAAGCATCAGAACTCATAACTTGTTGTTTGCGTACATGAAGTATTGCCGAGGTGAGACAGAGAGTCACATCCGGATTGCCATCAAGTTCTTTTCTCAATATGAAATTTGATGGTGCAAGTGCCAATTTTATAGCCACTTTAATATTAGGTGGTAGCCATTGGGGTATATTAAATATTTCATGATATATTTTTCCAACTACATGTAATTCACTAGTTGTAGCATTTTTAAGCGCATCTGTACTATCAGTATTAGTAATATATTCATATCCATTGGAGGTGCCTCTCAATTCCTTGTATGACTTGAGTGTCATCAGCATGAATTGCATATAGCTTGTATAATTTGAGGGATTTTTGCCTGTGCTCACCAGCGTACCATTGATGTAGACACTGATTTGAAGAAATAAATTATGTAATGTACAATTTTCATAGGATATTCCATCGGCAAGAATTAGAAATGTATTATCGGATTTCCGGACTTTCATTTGTAAATCCAAAAATGTCGAAGACATTGCCATAAAGTAGTCTTCATTGGAATAAATTTGAAAGTGGATATTATCGGAGAGGGGTTGTTGTGGATAAAATTGTTCATAGTATCCATGATTTACACTCACATGAACATTTTCTGCATTGAATAGATTCAATGAGAAGGTGATTGAAGGTTGAGAATCCTCATGCGGTAGATATGACATCTTAGGAAAAGAAATCTAGTTTTGATCTAACAATTCTCCTCCTGGGACTTCTTCTTCTACTGTTTATAGTGCGTGCCGGCTTTTTTCTTTTTTTCTTTGACAGGGGTGATGTCTTTCGTTTCTGACCTGAGTAGAGACTGATGAGTGATGTATTGTTTCTCGACCTTTTTAAACCTTTTCCATTTTGTTTTAATTTCTCGCCAAGAGTTTGCGCACTGGACCTAAGATTTTCCGAAGCAATTTTTTTAAAATCCTTGAAAGAACTCCAATCGTATAGCTGATCTGTCGGATGCAAAATCTGTCGCAGCCGGTACAATATATTTTCTAGCCAGGGTTAGTGCAGAGCGAAACAGCTTAGCAAACCAACTGCCAAGACCGTAGCCAGACACTGACGAGCGACCTTTGTAATAGTCTATTCAATTGCCCTGTTGTCTTGGGCCAAGAGTATTAACATAGCAGTCAATATTAGGACAAAATGAATACCACTTTTCTATTAGACATCATGTTGTTGTTGAACAATGGGTCGAAAATGGCTTGTAATCACAGCCAAACATTTTGATATTGCTAGGGAATCACCAAATTTAGTTCTTAGTGTTAACTGACAGAGTTCCAAATAGGAAGTGTTTACGGGAATATGCTGAAGATGCTTTATATTGTAGTGGTGAATATGTTCTTGATTGGTTTTTCGTTCAAGAACTCGTAGGAGGGGAACATTGTTATTGCCAAACTGAGATGGTTCCACAAATGAAGCGTAGAGAAATATACAAGTGTCTGTGGAGAAGGCAGGGAGGTAGTCAGCAAAAATGAAATTAGTGTTTCCAGCAATTTTACCGTTGATTATATTGAGCTTAAAGACAAAAAAATCTTTTAGATTATAATTGAGAATAATCTTTTCATTGTGAACTAATGGTGAACTAATGTAGATCTTGCTCTCCTTCTTTGAATAGTTGAAATGAAAAGCTCCTTTTTTACGAGTGGAAATTCTTTTATTAATAGAACGACATAAATCATTCATACAGGTGAGTTCCTCGTAGTGTAATTCAATATATGGATAATCCATCCAATTGATCTTTTGAATTTGTTCTTGATCACTTGAGGGTGGTGGCCAATCATTGGGTCTAATTTTTATATCGTATTTATGATCTTTTCTCAGGATGTCATATGTATTTTTGAGAATACAGTCGACAAGAGCCACTTCATACACGCCGTCGAATTTGACTATGGGAGAAAGTTTCGTCCAAAAAACACCTGTTCTATTCAAATCATTATAGAGATGATCGGAAACATTGGACATGAATGTCACATAGAAATCATTGGGCATTGTCAATATCTTCAACACTGACCCAAGAATCAAAATCAGAATTGTATCCTAGCCAGCGAACAAGCAACTGTCTCTTGCACCTACGAGTACGACTCTTTAATATTTTTTCAATTTGATAAATTTCACTAGTGTTTCTAACTTTTGGCAGTTCATATTCATAAAAACCGCCAAGAATCTCATTATCTTTGGTGTCTCGCAGTCGATATGTCGTGGGTGTAATATCTAGGATTTTTGACACTTTAAAAAGTACAGTGCTCCATAAATAATTCCCCTTTTCAAAAATATTGGTGGTTCTATTAATTCGAACAGTATCACTAACATTGAATTTCTTCTTTTTCGTCTTCTCATTGCCATTGGAATATTGCTTTAGAAAAGCATCAAAAGTATTTTCACTGCAATGAACTTCCCGAGGGCTTGAGTTGGACAGGGATCGATGGGGTCGATGGTTATATATTTGCATGATTTTATCTAAATCATGAATAAAAGCAGCAGTATTTTTCAGCGTATAATATCTCGAAATTAATAGACGAATCCGTTCTTATCAATTGTTCAGTCAATGCAGCCTTTATCGGGCTATGACTATGATAAAGTGCTGTATTATATTTCAATAGAACCTTTTGCATATGAGGATTGACAAATTCGCTACCGCGATCTGATTGAGTTTTTCTTTAGCAATCCTGTTCAAGAATACTTTCTAAGGCATGAGCAACTTCAACACCTCTCTTTGATTGCAATGGAATGGCATAGGCAATGCGACTAAAGACACTGATTGCCACTAGAATATATTTGTAGGGTACATTGTGACGCCGTTGAATCGCGTCTAAAGTTAAAAGATTAGTTTGTATTATATGCAGAGGGAAAAAGGGTTTAGTTTGTGGATATTGTTTGCCACGAAGCCTGTGATTCCGATGCAGTGTGTAACTCGGTTCATTCTGTAGATACTCTTTTGCTTTTTTTTCTAATGTGCTGCCATCTATGTCAGAGGCAACTTTAGAAAGCGTTGTGGGGGAACTTAGACTTCCCGCTTCACCAATATTTTCATAGACATGCTTCAGAACTCCAACCATTTTGAACGTAAACACGTAGTGTAATGTCCGATCCCCTTTCGCACAATGGAGGGTGAATCAATCCGTCTTCTCTTTTGACTAGCCACCATCGTTGGTGTTATAAAATCATTGCTGCTGCTGTTGCTGCTGCTAGTATTTTCCAATATTGAATCATCTTCTTTTTTAAATTATGTTGGTGGTGTTGGTGTTGTTGGAGGACTATACTCTCTTAGTGTCCTTAGAATTTGATTATTGCCAATAAGACTTTTGGGAAAGTTTGATGGATTTAGAAAGGTGTATAGATTATTGTCAAATGATAAAAGTCCTTTACAAATGATATTTGTATCCTTTACAAAGTCAAATGATAAAAGTCCTTTTTCGTCCTCATATCAAAAATTAAATCAACTAGATTATAACTTTTTCCCTGAATTATAATTCGTTTCCCTGTGCTATTGACCTGAACTTGATCATCACCACCTCTTTCCCAAAATGAGATATGATAATACTCTTTTACTCTGATCGGGATAGGTCACAGGCAATAGGTTTCCAATTGATGTCACTATAGAATTCAATTCCTTCTCCTTTCATTGCACTGCTGCTGAATCTTGAGTAGATGTTTCCCGTTTAAAGGGATCTGTGACGGTGATGGCGGGTCTCTCACGATATGGTCTATGTTTGTCCACACGTCGCAATGCATCTTGAAGTAAAACTAGCTTTTTATCATCAGCAATATTTTTATCATTAATGAATTTGCTTAGATTGCCTTCAAAATGTTCAACGGGCGAGAGGACAAGTTCAAATGGCGTCAATTTATAGGGTTTAGCCATTCTCTAGAGAAAACTGTTTACAAGTCCTGCAATTATTGGCAGTAAAAGTGCAAAAAAGCTACCGCCCGCTTGAAGGAGACATTTTCTTTTAAAAAATTTTTCCCTTGTTTTTGCAAGCCAAGGCACGTACAGTGGAACGATGTTGCTTTGTTTGTTGTCTAACACCTTCTGCCAAGTTTACATTGACCTCAGTTAAATTTAAACAAAGTTCAGATATTAGATTAATGAAATCATTATCAACAGCATGTTTGAGTATAGCCTTCCTGAGTGGAGGTTTTGAAGTGCCTAAAACAGAAAATAAATGCCGTTGTTCTTGTAGTTTCTTCAGTGTCCTGATGGCAGCTAATAGCTTTGTCTACTGTTTGGAGGAGAATACAGAAATTCCTAGCATTCCATTCAAGGGAAACATTTATAATTATTGTGGCTTCATATATCAGCTCAGGGTAACGTACTCTTGCAATGCAAGCAAAAGTTGACGGCATATTTTTACCAAAATTACCCCTTATTAAGTTGTTTTCCTTGTGCTTCCTATAATTATAAGAACTTTCTTGTGTACTAATAACTACACTAATTACTAATCAGGGGTGAATCTACAACATTTTCATTGGGGGAGGGGGGCAAGAGTGGTCCATTTTTATATCTTCAAGGTGTATGGGCTGCATAATAATTTTTCTCCACATTACTGGGGGGAGGGAACTGCCATAGTATGTCCGTAGTTTTTCCGTATTCTGCTCTCTTTCCTTTGGTTTCCTCATAATTAATCTATAGTCCCAACTTTCAAGGGGGGGTATTCAATGCCCTTCTCCCCCTAATGTTGGCACAATGTATTATTTTTTTCCCATGCAAGGGCCCTTCGTATCGAAGGAGTTGTCGTAGAAACTTCGAAAAGGGCTCATTCGATTGGAAATTGGAATGGCTAGTGCACTTTTTATAGTCGAAAGTGATTGGAAGGCCGCTAAGACCCCTTCCACGCCCACCATTTCCCCAAAACACATCCAATCAAAATTTTGAGATAGCCATTTTGCTCATCGTAGTTGATTTCCAGATAGAAAATATATTTTTGATGAGGTTACTCCCCCTCAACCCTCAGGGCAAGGGTTTTAAGTTATGACCGGGGGCATATAAGAACGATGCTGTCACAATGGATTGTTTTTTTCCTTTCGACCAGGGCATTTTGTATCGAAGAAGTTGTCGTAGAAACTTCGAAAAGGGCTAATTCAATTGGAAATTGAAGTGGCTTGTGCCCTTTTTAATAGTACAAAGTGATTGGAAGGTAACGAACACCCCTTCCACACACACCATTTCCCGAAATACATTCAATCAAAATTTTGAGACAGCCATTTTGTTCCGCGTAGTTGATTTCCAGATAGAAAATATGTTTTTGAGGAGGTCACTCCCCCTCAACCCTCAGGGCAAGGGTTTTAATTTATAACACCCCTTCCACACCCACCAGTTCCCGAAACACATCCAATAAAAATTTGGAGATATCCATTATTTTTTAGCGTAGTTGATTTCCAGATAAAAACATGTTTTTGAAGAGGACACTCCCCCGTAGCCCTCAGGGCAAGGGTTTTAAGTTATATCCCGGGAGCACATAAGATTTTTATAGAAAGTGTTTTCATAGAAACTTAAAAAAAGGTTCATCCGATCATTTTTAATAGTCGAAAATGATTGGAGGGCAACTAAGCCCTTTCTCACGCCCACCTTTCCCCCAAACACATCCAATCAAAATTTTAAGACTGCAATTTTGTTCAAAGTAGTGGAAAGTTCCGGAAATTAGGTCTTTGAGAATGACAACCCCCTCACAGCCATCACGGCAAGGGTTATAAGTTATGCCCTGGAGGCATATAAGGTTCTTATAGAAAGCGTTATCATATAAACTTAAAAAAGGGCTCATTCAATTGGAAATTGAAATAGCTAGTGCTCTTTTTAATAATCGATAGGGATGGGAAGGCAACTAACACCCCTTCCACGTCCACTGTTTCTATGAACACATCCAATTAAAATTTTGAGATGGCCATTTTGTTCCACGCAGCTTAAAGTTCAGCAAATTATACCTTTGGCCAGGATACTCCCCCCACAGTCTTCAGGGCAAGGGCTATAAGTTACGCTCTGGAGGCATATAAGTTTTTATTGAAATCTTTGTCGTAGAAACTTGAAAAAGAGCTCATTCGATTGAAAATTCAAAGGTCTCGTGCCCTTTTTAATAGTCAAAAGTGATTTTAGGGCAACTAACTCCCCTCTCACTTCCACCATTTCCCCAAACACATCCAATCAAAATTTTTAGATAGCCACTTTGTTCAGCGTAGTTGATTTTCTAAAATACATTATTTTTTTAGGAGGACACTCACCTACAGCCCTCAGGGCAAGGGTTGTAAGTTATGCCATGGGGACAAATAAGCTTCTTATAGAAAGCCTTGTCGTAGAAACTTCAAAAAAGGCTCATTTGACTGAAAATTCAAAGGGCTAGTGCTATTTTTAATAGTCGAAAGCTATTGGAGGGCAACTAACACCCCTTACATGTCCACCATTTCCTCAAAAACATCCAATCAGAATTTTGAGATAGTGTTTTTGTCCGACGCGGTTCAAATTTCAGGAAATTATACCTTTGATTAAAAAACTCCCCCTAAAGTCTTTAGGGCGAGGGTTACAAGTTATGCCCTGGGGGCATGTAAGTTTTTACTGAAATCTTTGTCTTAGAAAGTTCAAAAAGGGCTCATTTGACTTAAAATTCAAAGGGATAGTGCCCTTTTTAATTAGGTCTTTGAGGATGAAAACGCCCCAGCCCTCAGGGCAAGGGTTGTAAGTTATGCCCTTGGGGCATATAAGGTTTTTATAGAACGCGTTGCCGTAGAAATATCAAAAAGCGATCATTCGATTTGAAATTGAAATGGCTAGTGTCCTTTTTAATAGTCGAAAGTGATTGGAAGGCAACTAACACCCCTTCCATGCCGACCATTTCCCTAAAAACATCCAATCAAAATTTTGAGATAGCCATTTTGTTCCACGCAGTTTAAAATTCAGAAAATTATACCTTTGATTAGAAACTCCCCCACAGTCTTCGTGGCAAGGGCTATAAGTTATGCACTGGGGGCATATAAGGGTTTATAGAAAGCGTTGTTGTATAAATTTCAAAAAGGGCTCATTTAATTGGAAATTGAAAGGGTTAGTGCCCTTTTAATAATCGAAAGTGATTGAGGGAGAACTAACCCCCCTTTCACGCCCACCATTTCTCCAAACACATTCAATCAAAATTTTGAGATATCAATTTTGTTCAACGTAGTCGAAAGTTCTGGAAATTAGGTATTTTAGGATGATAAACCCATCAGATCCCTTAATGCAAGGGTAATAATTTATGCCAAGGGGGCATATAAGGGTTATATAGAAAGTTTTTAAGAAATTTCAAAAAGGGCTCATTTCATTTGAAATTGAAATTGCCCTTTTTAATAGTCAAAAGTGAGTGGAGAGTGATTAACCCCCTACTCACGCCCACCATTTCCGCAAACTTATTAAATCAAAGCTTAGGGATAGCCATTTTGTACAACTTAGTTGAAAGTTTTGGAAATTATGTATTTAAGGATGGCAACCCCCCCCCCTTTCAATAAGGTTTTTATTTAAAGTGTTGTCGTAGAAACTTCAAAAAGGATCATTTGACTGGAAATTGAAAGAGCTAGTACCTTTTTTAATAGTTGAAAGGGATTGGAGAGCAACTAACGGCCCTCTCACGCCCACCATTTTCCCAAACCCATCCAATCAAAATTTTGAGATAGCCATTTTGTTTAACGTAGTTGAAAGTTCTGGAAATTGAGTCTTAGAGGATGACAATCACCCTCACAGCCCTTAGGGTAAGGGTTGTAATTTATGCCCTGAGGGCATATAAGGTGTTTATAGAAAGCGTTGTCGTAGAAACTCAAAAAGGGCTTATTCGATTGGAAATCGTAAGGCCTAGTGCCCGTTTTAATAGTCGAAAGTGATTGGAAGGCTTGATATTTTTATAGTAAAGATCGATGTGGGTATAATGTATTATTTTTGTGGTTGTTTTGTTGTTTGTTTGGGTTGTTGTTGTTTTGACCAGGGCACTTCGTATCGAAGGAGTTGTCCTAGGAACTTCGAAAAGGGCTCAGTCGATTGTAGATAGAAAGGGCTGATACCCTTTCTAATATTTGAAAGTAATTGGAGGGAAACTAATCCCTCTCCCACGACCACCCTCCCATTTGCCTTTATGTTTAAAAACTAAATGTTGCCTTAAGATTAAATTCAAATGCACCGTGTTAATGCAAATTCCCAATAAGGCATCTCAGAAGTATCCCAAAAACGACTGAGGGTATTATGTTCAAACTTTCGGGGCTACTTCTGCTCTTAAAATTTACCCAAATTAAAATAGCGTAAGTGTATGCAAGCTTTCAAAGAAAGTAAACAGATTTATTTGCGATTGGTATCGTTTTCTATTTCAGGTCAACTAGACGAGGTATGAAACTTAATTAAGTTCTATTATTTGTGTCGAGATTTTTAAAAGGGGTATATGTTCTTGAAAATTTCTGAAAATTTTTCTGCAGCATGAAAATAGCAGGCCAAACTATAAATTCATGAAAAAAAATGAAAAGATTTAAAGTATTATTTACTTTTTCACTGAAAAGAGTATTTCAAGATAAAGCGAACAGAAATTAATTAAAAAAACTTTTTCCACAAAATAAGTTTTTCAAAGAAAAGTAAAGAACTCCATTAAACAAAAACTGAGCAAAAATAAAATCAAATAATCTACCAAGCATGAAACTACCACAAATTAGCATCGATAAATAAATGAAACCCGTAACAAACAGAAATTACAATAAATGACCGATTCAAAATAAAAAACGAGACCGAAATTAACATAAGTTAGGCTCAATACCACTATGCCTTCCCAAGCCCAGAACATAATTTGTACTTTACGGAAAAAAATACAAATGAATGTGCATTGTCAGTTTAATATACATATACTGATATTTAGTAATCAAAATGTTAATATTATTTGATTTATTAAAGTTATAAAAGTAAAAACATTTAAATTTTTTTCCGCGGCGGTATTTATTGAAATCCTTGTCGTAGAAACTTGAAAAAGGACTCATTCAATTGGAAATTAAAAGGTCTAGTGCCCTTTTTCATAGACGAAAGTGATTTGAGGGCAACTAGCCCCCCTCTCACGCCCATCTTTCCCCGAAACACATTCAATCAAAGTTTTTAGTTAGCCATTTTATTCAACGAAGTTGAAAGTTTTGGAAATTAGGTCTTTAGGGATAAGATCCCTCCCCCTCCAAAAAGCCCGCAGTGTAAGGGTTGTAAGTAAAGAACTATGTTGGCACAATATATCATTATTATTTTTTTCCATATCAGGGCCCTTCGTATCGACGAGTTGTCATAGAAACTTCGAAAAGAGCTCATTCCATTGGAAATTGGGGTGGCTAGTGCCCTCCAATTTCCCCCTTTCTCCAATTTTCCCTTCGTATCGAACGATTTGTCGTAGAAAAATCGAAAAGAGCTCATTCCATTGGAAATTGGAGTGGCTAGTGCCCTTGTTAATTGTCGAAAGTGATTGGAGGGCAATTAATCAAACCCTCACGCCCATCATTCCCCCAAACACATCAAATTAAAATTTTGAGATATCTATTTTCTTCAGCGTAGTTGATTTCCAGATAGAAAACATTTTTTTGAGTTGGACACTCCCACACAACCCTCAGGGCAAGGGTTTTAAGTTATGCTCTGGGGATATATAAGAACGATGTTGCCACAATGTATTATTTATTATTTTTTCCTTTAGAGCAGAGCACTTCGTATCGAAGAAGTTGTCATAGAAACTTCGAAAAGGACTCATTCAATTGGAAATTGGAGTGGCTTGTTAAATAGTCGAAAGTGATTGGAAGGCAACTAACATCCCTTCCACGCCCACCATTTCCCGGAACACATCCAATCAAATTTTGAGATAGCCATTTTGTTCAGCGTAATTGATTTCCAGATAGAAATTATGTTTTTGAGGAGGCGACAGCCCCACAGCCTTCAGGGTAAGGGTTATAAGTTATGTCTTGGGGGTATATAAGGTTCTTATAGAAAGCGTTGTCGCAAAAACTTCAAAAAAGGCTCATTCGATTGGAAATTCAAAGGACTAGTGCCCTTTTTAATAGTCGAAAGAGAATCGAGGGCAGCTAACCCCCCTCTCACGCCCACCTTTTCCCCAAACACATCCAATCAAAATTTTGAGATAGCCATTTGTGGGGACCAAGACACTCCCCCTAATCTTCGGGGCAAGGGTTATAAGTTATTCCCTGGGGGCATGTAAGGGGACTTTTTCTTTGAAAAAATTATTTTGTGGAAAAAGTTATTTTAATTCCGCGAAGCATAAACATTTATATTTTATAAAGAAACATCTCTATCTTGTAAATATGTCTAAGGAAACCCGACGGAATTTTTTTCTAAAAGGGACAGAGGATTTTTCTTATAAAATTTTATAGTGCGGAACACCCTAGAGCAACTTCAATGGAGAGGAAAAGACGTAAAATAGTGTTTTTTTTTACCTGAAAAGTATCACCTTTTTCCAAATAGCATTTCATTTTCAACTTTCTATCTATTTTTGGTTTTTCAAAAATTTTAATTGAATTAATTTTTTTGAGGAGCTAGCAACAAATACTGACTTATAAATCCGCCACTGTAAAGCCATACATTTCATACCTGATAAAAGAGTAACTAACAGATATATTGCAACCGTGTCAGCTGGGGAATGTAATCCTTTAATTCCCACTTACCCAATATGCAGTGGGAAAGGTTTTCTCTTGAAGTTCAACATTTGAACCATGAGATGGTCAGTGTTCAATCTGAGGTTTATTAAACTGTGATGTTCATATTTCTGAAAATTAAAATCCAGCTGTATTTAAAAAAATATGCAAAAATGTACCCAACTTAGATTCGTTTAACTTCACTAACATAATCCTCATATTTTATTTTTAAGTTTCAAGAGGCACAATCCGTTTTTGACGATTCTGAAAACTAAAACCTCACTTTATTAAAAACAATATGGAAAAATGCACCAAATGAGGGCTTGGATCAAACCCAACTTTATTAAAAAAATCTATGTTATTAATAAAATAAGATGTTTTTTAAACTATGATATTCACATTCCATAAAATTAAAATTCAGCTTTATTAAAAATATAGGCAAAAATGTACCCAATGAGGGCTTGGATCAAACCAAACTTTATTAAAAAACAAATCAATGTTATTAATAAAATCAGAGGTTTTTTAAACTGTGATGTTCATATTCCTGAAAATTAAAATTCAGCTTTATTAAAAAAATTTGCAAAAATGTTTCTTCCATAATGCTTTGAACCGTACTGTTACTTTAGCCTCGAAACTCAAATAATATAAGCAGTGTCTCAATTTGGAATCGTAACATCACTGATAACACAATACTTTGATTTCAATAACATCCTGTTTACATAAATTTAGGGTAATTTCATTGGAGGTAAATGGTCATGTCCTGGTCTTATTCAGTGAGCATGTTGCGCCACTCCTGTTAGTATTTCTGACTCCCTGATTGGTCAAGAAAGAGGCACAAATTGTTGTTTGTCCACGAATTGTAGCCCTCTGATTGGCTGTCATCTCGTACTAGTAGTATTCTACCTTATTCGAGGTCAATGTACGAGTATCTGGTACTCGTCGGAATTAGAGAAGCCTCCCTACTCATCTAAAGGCGGCTGAATATCAACAAAATTGTAAAAAATCATGAGATTATGGGAAGGCCTGGAATATGCACTACGATGGAGGAGAGGCAAAGATTCTCACTGGGTTATGATTTGACAGGGAGGCCAAGTATCAGAGGTTTATGCTAAGGAAGGAGATAAAAAATGCAGAGAATATAATTTTGAGTCTTACTTTTTCAGTTTCTACGTTGGGAGGGGGGTATAACAAGAAAGGACAAGGGAGGTAGTCCTTTGGACCCGTCGTTTGTTTTGTTGGTATATTAAATATCATTTCCCTAAGTTTTTTGTAGATTTTTTATCATATTTCAAATCTTTTAAAATTAGTTTTGATGAGAATTTTCTAGAAATCCAAAAACAGTATATGCTTCCATGTAATTTGTTAATACAAGGTTAAAAGGGTCTAAAAACTTAGTACTTGATGGGCTAATTCATAAACTTTGGCAGGAGGATGCCTGCTTAATATTGGGGGAGTCTAGGGAGGGGGAGTGAAAAACGGTTTATTTATGCTGAACTTCCAATTTGCCTGTATATTTGGCTAAGTTTCTTAAGCTGATACATTTTAATTCCAGGAACGTGTTCGTATACATTCCGGAGATAAGCCATTCGAGTATCCCAATTGTGGTAAAAGGTTTTCCCATTCTGGATCCTATAAGTTGCATAAGAAATCCAAAAAATGTCTTTTGGTGTCTTCAAGGGTAAGATTTGTTATTTTCTTTATCCTCTTAATTTAAACTAGAAAAATACCTGAATATCTTAAAATTAGTTTTATTTTTTGTTAGGATCATAGTACTAAGAGAAAAATTTTCAATTTGTGAGTAGGCATAACTGATTTAAGATTGATAATAAACCGTTAATAATTAACAATTAACTTAATTAAATTAAAACAACTAATTAGATTAATAATTAACCGTCAGCTTGTACCTACTTTTTACAAACCTGACCAACCCTGATTTCGATACCCTGATCATCCCCATCGCAATCTACTCATGTGAAACATGGACGCTGAAGATAAATGACAATTGCCGACTCGCAGCATTTGAAACTAAGTGCCTCCACCGCATCACCGGGACCATTTACCTTGATAGAATTTCAAATGCCGAACTTTTCGAGCACCTTAAAGTACAACAAACAATTCTCACGGATATCCAGCTCCAGCAACATTGATGGCTCGGTCACATACAACTGATGAGTCGGTCCCGTCTCCCAAAAATCACCTTCGAAGGCCAAATTCATGGTCCCCGTCCTCGTAGTCGTCCCCCAAAAAGGTGGAAGGAAAACTTTGCATCTCACCACCTCTTGGACCTTCTTCGCCTAGCAGAAAACCGTGAAGCATACAAAAGGCACATCCACGCCATTACGAAGAAAGAGGCCCCAAGACAGCCTTCAAGGACGGGTAGGACTTAAATAAGTAACTAAGATCAACCATTCAAAGTCTGAAATTAAGTAATAAATTTCACGACTTGAATGAGCTAATTCGAAAGCAGTTATGTGGTATTTTGAAAAACAGAGATTGTTATTGTTTGCTCTATCTTTTGGTTTATTCATTTTTTTTTGCGTCTTCGTAATTTTTTTTTTGGAACACTTAATATCTGTTGGCAGATATCTTTTGGTTTATTCATATTTTTTTTTGCGTCTTCGTAATTTTTTTCTTGGTACACTTAATATCTGTTGGCAGATATTAAGATACTTTATAACAGATACACTTTCAGTATTCGTATATACACGATATAAAATAGAGCCTTTGATTTCATTTTTTTCATATTTTTGATACGTAAACATCTTTGTTTGTAAAACAACCAGCTGCTCACAACAACTAAAAAACTCAAAAAGTATTTAATAGATCTCCCACTGTTTTTTGAAACCTATATTTTGTAGCATAACGCCTTTTGATCTCGTCTTATTTACCTTCCAGCCCTTTTCTGTTTATTGAGCAATACTTCATTGACGATATATTATCCTAGTTTTTCTGATTATAAACAATGGCATAAATTATAATATCATAATTTGTAAATTATAATTTATAAATTATATTATAAGAGATAAATTATTTTTCTTTTGTCACTATCTTTTTTAATATTTTCTACGATATTTTTTTTTTACTAGCAAAATGATCAAAAACAAACCCAACCGAAGGTCAGTCCTAAATTTGCAGACCTTTGGGCCACAAACATTTACGATGGAATTTTGTCAAAGCCGGACTACAATAGATAGCAACCCTGTTTTTCGAATCACAGATTTTTGAAATCAGAATGGAAATCTCTTTATTTTCTATTTTCGGCTCTTGTTTTATAATTTTTCCATTTAAGTTTCTGCTTCCTTATTTTTGGTTCTTTGATTAATATATTTTGTTTAATTATGTGATTAAGATCTGATTATAAGTAGTAATTGTTATTTTTAGTAAACCTGCTACTATTTGTATTATAAATATGACTGCTAACCAACAGAGGGGCTACTTAAATATATTGTGACACAAAACTTTCTGTGATTTCTAGTGGCTTGAATTTTCACACAGAAGAACCAATCAGGCAGAACGTAACTTTTCATTCTTTTACTATCTTATTAAAGAATAATGGGATTGGCTTTCAAAAACACGTTACAAACGCAAACTAGTAAAACCTGGCATAATTTTTACGATGAAATTCAGAAATAGGTGGTTGGGCAGAATCTGTCCTGCACACACAAATTTGAGAGTATCTCCCATTCTTGTAGTTGTAATTAAAATAGAAACACTGGTTACTGGTGTGATCTTGAAAGATAAAAATAAATTCTGGTGTTCCTGAATAAGTTGAAGAGTTTACAGAGGAATATTTTTCTGATAGAGAGGCGGATTCGACAAAACCGCAAAAAAGCATAATTTTTAAAATTAAAGGGATACTACAAATATCCATATTTTAAAAATTCAGAATCTCTTCTGAAGTTTTCTTTTGAACCCCAAATCGATAAAACATCCACAAAAAAGGGACGAATTGAAATAAACAGGGGGGGGGGATCATAGAAGTCCTTCTGGACTTCTACAAATATTCTCAAGCTTTGAAAAGGAATTCTTATGGCCTGACCTTAAAATCTTTAGAGTTTGCCCTCACCTCACAAGTCAATATTTAATTATTTTTTGGAATGTTTCGTATACTTTTTATAGAATATGTCTTTTTTTTTTAAATTTTCTACATTCTCTGAAATCATATGTTTTCATGCATTTTCTCACCTTTGTACGGGCCTGGTCCTCTATTCGGAGGGTAAAATTTTTATTTCCATGCATTTTCAAATTGTTTATTTTTCCCTGAACATAAAATAAAAAAGTGATGTTAATTTTTCCGTCCATATGTTCTAAACGTATTATTGCAAACCAACTTATCCAACTAACTTTGGAGTTGTTAATTGTAGCTATATTTAAGAGAAGGGAAATTAAACATTCGAAATATAACCCTATTTCATTTTCAACTTTAGAATAGTGTATTAAAGAACTCGTTTGCTCTGTCTCTTGAACTGTTTAATTCATACTGAATATTAGAAAGTGGCGAAATAAGTTCTCAACTTTCTGTAACTTGTGGCTTTAAAAACTTTGAATTATTTTTGGTGGGAAAGTTATGAGTTCACGTAACAACCTGTCAATTCCTACTTTGTGGTTTACAATGTCCCAGGTTACGTGGGAATTGTTTAAATTTGCCTAATTTTACAGTTAATTATGCACATCCAGAATCAAAATACTTTTTGTGTGCTTGTATCGTGGTTTATGCACAATCAATGGTTGGTAATCAATATTGCGTCGTTTGGTGACTTATAATGACCCCTTAAATCAGTCACATACACAGGAAGTTTTTCAGGGGGCCAATAATAATAAAATAGGCGAGTCAATAATGAAAAAAATATTTGGCACGCACCAATTCAAGAATACTTAGGATGTCAGGCCCCACCCATTGCATACGTCCCTGCCTTAGATACAATTTTTGGTTTATATTACAATATTCACATTTATATTTTCATTAGATTTATTTTTGCAATAGAGTATATCACGTCGTTTTGTAACTTGATAATTTTAAAAATCAATTCCAAAAAGTGTGTTTTGTTATTTCACATTTTTACTTTTATATCGGTAAAATCTCCTGACCCACGTACCTCCAGGTTAATTCACTGTTAGGGTAAGGCAAAATTCACTACAAGTAGCTCTAAATCCGCCAATATATTTCAAATAGCGTTAACCCCAAATCCTAGTTGGGGATTGGCAATACTAAAGTAATTTTTTTACTGTTTAAAGACTTATTTAGTTTTTCCATCTGAAACAGCTCAAAAAAGGCATGTGCACAATCAATGTTTTTCAAGAACAAAACTGCAGAAAAAACTGTTTTTTTTATTGTTTTTGAAGGTAACGAACAACCTTTTGATTTAAGAAAGGCTCGTAGCTCGCCTTTAACATACAGCAAACATAAATCTGAGGATCGTTTCCTTTAATTTTTGAAACCCCCGTCCTCCCGGTCTCCAATAGTCTTTTATAAACATGTTTCATCTCATGAGTTGACCAATCGACCCAGCGTCCTCAGTTGTAAGGAATGGATATAACCATCAATTTTTAACAAAATTTCAGATTTCACTTAACGACTTAGCATAGTCATAATATCACGAGTTTATAGCAAAGATCTAAGTCATTTGTTTGTTTCCAAGGCATTCTCTATGTTTCCAAGATTTTCCAATGCTACAAATAGTAAATCACCAAATAAACCAGGAAAGGGACTCTACCAATTGATCCAACGTTTTCAGCTGGACGGTTTGGGTATAAACATAATTTAAAAAACGAAATTCGAATATTGCATTTTGGCTTGCCACAGTCATAATGCCACGGAGTTTATAGAAAAGATGAGAGTCGTTTCATTTTTTATAAACATTATATTCTTATTCAAGTTTTTTACAAAATAATAAAATTTTTGATAAAAAAAGGCAAACAGAGGAACAATCTTACACGAGAATATGAAAAACAATCGTTCACCTGTCGTGTTTATGTCAAAAATGAAACAAGAAACAAAAGCAAAATTTCTTTTCCTTCTTCCTGTAAACGATTCCTGACGCTAAAAAGGAATTTCCCATAAAGACCAGCCCATAAGCTTCGCTGAGTTTAAAAATAAGCGGAATCTTTAGATCGAATGGGGTCTATTTCGTCGACAGATAAAGTTGAACTAAAAACTGAATAGTTTGTCTAAAACAAGGTTACTGACATATTTGACGAATAAGTAAATCTTTCTTCAGTCTCGATAAAGTGACTGACTGCTCTAATCTTTTACAAAAAGGGATAAATTTTAATTCTTTATTTAAACGATTGAATTCCGTTTTTCAATAGACAAATGGCATATTTTAGGCCTGGAAGAAATGCACACGAATGGAATTGATCAGAATTATCTTAATTCTGAATAGTGCGAATATAGGTATATATAAGTTATTCAGTTGCCATAAGGAAAACAATATATTTATTCAACAATAGAGTACAACAAATCATTGTTAATTTGACTCTAACTGACCAAAACGAAAGAATAAAGATTTTTATTGTTAAAATTTACAATGGAATGGATTAGAAGGATGTCAACGGAATGGATGTCTTTAAAAAGTTACTCTGCATTTAATGGTTAAAATTTTTGTTATTTTCGGGTATTAATTCTTTTCTTTATGAAATCCCTAGCTTAATAGCAATAATAGTCACTGTCCTTGAACCTCGAAGTCTAAGAAAATTTAGAAAATAGGGTTAATCTATTTTGCCTCTGAACACATATATCTTATAAGTTACACCGATGGTTCAGGTCTATTTTAGGGCAATGACGAGAGTAGCTAAATCTCAATGAAAACCATCTAGAAGGTGCATTTGGGTGATTTCTGTTTAAAGGATGACAAAACTTTTTTTTAAGAAAAGGTCAAAACCATGCCCCAGTTAGCCCGCTTTTCTGGCACATATATTGTGCCTGATTTTTGTGCACATTTTGGTGTGCACATTTTGTGCACAAATGTGCACATTTTGTGCACATTTTGGTGATTTTGTACACATATATGTGCCTGATTTTTGGTGCACATTTTGGTGTGCACAAAATGTGCACATTTTGTGCACATATTTAATTCGCGAGAAAAAAAAATCATAATATCTCTGACGGTAATAAAAAGGGATTTTTAAATTGAGTAGTGGTTGTAACATAGACATTTCCAAGGGCGCATATTACGGGGGGGGGGGAGGAAATTTATGATGATTTAAAAAAAAAAACTGAAACCCCTCGAAAATGGCGTCAGGTCAAAATGAAAAATATACCATTGAAATTACCAAGGTCGAACCCTTTTACAGAGCAATTACAGTCCCCTTCATTGAAAAACAAAGAAAATGACTTTTTCCTTGTTGTAGCACTGATGCGTCTCGTTTTTTTTTCTTTGTTTTCTTTTTCTAGCAGGGCTAGCGGGTGACCTGAACATCACAGAGAGATGTATAATCGCTCATTCGAACGAAAATTAAATTTTCTAGTGTCATTTACAAATGACCAAAAATATTGGAGGGCAACTACCCCCCCCCCCTCCCTCCCTGAAAATCCTCGCCTCCCAAAGTCATCCAATCATAATTTTGAGATAGTCATTCTGTACAACATAGTTCAAAGGTCGAATATCTTTGGTCTTGGTGATGATACGACCCTTCACACTCTCTGGAGAAAGGGCTGCACACTGTGTCGGTATCGGGCGTATTTATGTCACACGTATCGGTGTGAGCGTATTGTTATTGGACTTATTGGTATCTTATGTGTCTACACAGATGGTTAATAGCTCATATAACAGATATTGTTCATATCTACGTGAGTGGCATAATTTCGTCAAAATCCTGAGTGGGGGGGGGGGGTAAAGTTGGATCCAATTTTTCCAAATCAAGTGAAAATAATAGTGAAAATGAGAAAATTTTTATAGAGGCAACGATATACTAAAGAAAACTGACCTGTTTCTCCGGATGCTTGAGTTATGCAGGCTTATCTTAGTTTTTTTTTTCAGAAACGAAATTTCAGCCGAGGGAAAATGAGGTCTTAGGGGGGGAACTTGGGTCTGATAGGGGCAGTTGCCTCCCCCTGCCCCATATCAAATTACGCCCTTTCTACGCCCTTCCTATAAATTCCACCATCAGCTGTTAACTTAAAAACACACAGAAAATTGTTAGCATTAGTCTATGCTCTCTTGAAAGAAAAATTACTGGTACTTATGTTCTATACAAACACACTCAAGAAGCGCTGTTAGGCTAATGTTAATGACAGATACTATAACATGATGAAAATATAATACTTTAGTTTATAAGATTATATAATTCGGGGTAAATATTTGCACATTAAGGGGAGGGAGGGTAAAATAAATCTCATAAAGAGGCTAGAAACCTATTTTATAGATAATTTCGGAGACCACACTGGCTTTCCATGACAATAAAATAAAAGTTCAAAATAGGGATAACATCCTTTATTATAGACAGTGTATAATAAATTTCACAAAAAATACCACATATTCTGGTTACATATACAGTGACCGTTCACTACTGATGACGGTCACTGTATATGTGACCGTGACCGAAATATCTGGTATTTTTTGTGAAATTTATTATGCACTGTCTATTGAGTTTTAACTAATCCTAGACCCATTCGTAATAAGATTTTTCAATTAGCTAGTTCTGACCTGGATTTAAATTATATTTCTAGTGTCGTTTTTAACCTCTGTTTTGCTGTAATGGACAATGAAAACACCTAAAATACCGTCTGTTCAATATAAAAGTCATGTAGAAAATCCTTGTACAAAGTGTCATTTACAAATGATAACAGTATGGACGATTAATCCTACGTAATTAACTGTCAAAATGTGGTGATTCTGCCCAAGCTATTAAACTGCATCATTCCAAGATGATTCACTAATCTCTAAGAGGTGAGGATCTTCAGTATAGGACTTTTTTTCTAAATGTAAATACAATGCAAATATGTAGTCTAAATTATACAAGTCCAATGCATTCTGTCGCTCGTCATTTATCCTTGTGGCTATAAAACCGGTTTGCTCAGATCGTACATTCAGCAAACTTTTCGACTGTTTGGTATCATGGTTGCAGCGGTAGCTGCAGCCTAGTAAAGAGCGGACCACAGCCCATAGTGACTAGAAGCACTATGAAAACACAAAATAATATAGTAGTTTTGGTACAGTAAAAGCAAACCAATTAAGGATACTTTTTCCAGAATAAAACTATTATCAATCCCTTTTAGGATCAATCCCTTTTAATATAAATAACAATTCATTTTAGGATTGTTGCTTTATTATTTTTTTCTCGTTTAATTTGGTGTTACTTCTGCACGATGGCACATTTCAATGCCTAGCTGTCGTTTTGGTTTTAAAAAGGACAAGTCATCATTACTTTGTAGACAAGTTCGAAGTAAAGCCATCTTGATAGCATTAGGATTAGGACTATAGACTAGCTTTAGAATTTGTATCATAGCTTGAAATTTACTGTTGTATAGAGACAAATAACCATATTTTCAGAGTTCACATTATGTCTTATTTGATCTTCATTTAAAGTAATACTAAAGCATATTTCTTACATTTGAAGATTGTTTATTAATCACTATTGATATTATAGATTAAAGCACCATTGAATATTATTCCAAAATGCTACCTGATAAATCAATCCTATAATCTGTGTACTGTTCAGTCACTTTGCGGTCATTAAAAAAAGATATTTAATTTTATGCTTATGTTTTAAGATAATTTTCATTGTATATGGAAAGTTACTGATGTCACAACTGGTGTAAGATTATGAAAAACTTTATAGATTGATTTATTATTGTCAGCCTTCATACTCACTTTTCACTCCCAAATCAATATTCCTGTTTTTAATACTTGATTTTGTGTTTTCAGTTAAGCGCTAGTTTTCTATATTCCTAAAAACATAGGGAAACATGATTAGTTGGTTAATTTTTACTAGTTTAATTGATATATATTAGATAGACTGTGAAGCAATATTTTTTTTCCGTTTTAAGTTTCAACTTCGCTCTTTACTTCCATTGAAAAAACTGTGTTTTTTTAGATTAATGTTTTTCAGAGAGCGTAAACTCGGGAACTTGTACAGATTATTTTCTCGAAAATGGGGAGTAGAAAAAATCCATTAATAACTTGAATACGACCTGCCTAGAAATTTGGTAGAATTTATTGTTTTGGTGGGACTTGTCCCCAAGCTCTCCCCTTGCACACGGTCCTGGGTAAGCTACCAATATTAGTACAGTTGAACAGAGAGTTTTATCAAGTACAAATTAAAAGAAAAACTAACGATTTCATAGGATGGTATCAAAATGATATAATGCCAAAGTTTATGTTCGAATTTGTAAGAATTTCTCTAGCTTCAATGTGTCTGGGTTTTCCGAGAAATCTAAAACAGTAGATAAAGTATTTGGACAGTATGAAGTCGAAAAACAATTCTAACTTCATAATATCAGAATAAATGTAGCTAACACATTTTGCACGCAGACCGCAGTGGTGGATCCAATGGGAGGGCGAGGGGGTGAAACCCCTGGCGTCATCTTAAGTAGTGTAATTTACTTAATTAACGTAAGTTTGCGTTAATTGATCTCAGTGGCGGATCCAAGGGAAGGGTGAGGGGGTGCCCCCTAATGTCGTCTTAAGTAGTTTAATTTACTTAATTAACGAAAGATTGCGTTAGTTAAACTTGCTCCTAACACAAGTTTATTGGATCAACCTCTTTTGCGCCCCCCCTAAGAAATACTGAATCCGCCCCTGGCAGATCCGCTATACTTTACCCCCACTACCACCTCTTAATGTGCAAATATATAGCCCAAATTTGTTTCCAAAGTATTATATTTCATCATACTTTGGTATATTTTATTAAGATTAACATAACTTCACTTCTTGACCTGCGGGGGTATATTATACAAGTACCAGTATCTAATATCAATTTCTGTGAAAAAGACAATTATTATACACATAATAATTGTAGCAAACATATTTTGTATGCAGACCCACTGTAATTTACCCCCCACCTTACCCTCGTAATGTGCAAATATATAGCCCAGATTTGTTTCTGAAGTATTATATTTTTATCATACTTAGGTATGTTTTATTAGGATTAACCTAACTTCTGTTCTTGAGCTGCAGGGGGTATATCATACAAGTACCAATATTCAATATCAGTTTCTGACAAAAACAAAATTATTATACACAGAATAATTGTAGCTAACACATTTTGAATGCAGACCCGCTGCACTTTACCCCATCCCCCTTAATGTGCAAATATATAGTCAAAAATTGTTTCAAAAGTACTATATTTGGTACTGTTCTAAAATCCGGGACACACACATCGAGAAAAATAAAAATCAGATAGCCATTACCCGGTAATGCATGTCTGATGCAGCATTAACTAGGGTTTATCACTCCGGAAACTATGTTTAAACTTTAGTTTTTTTGGGGTTTAGGGGGGAGAAGGTACCTAGGTTAGGTTAGGTTCCGTATTTAATATATTCTGTGCTTGTGTTTTTTTTATGATAGATTTTTAAACTTTTTAAATGATTAGATTTTTAGATAGATGATAGATTTTTTATTGATAGGTTTTTACGAACCAGGTGCTTAAAGTTTTACTGGGAGGAGAGTAATAATAAAAAAATATTGATGATTTGAATTGAAAATGAAAGATCCAAGGTCAAGTTGACCAACCATCACAAAACAAAGAAAGAAATCTTGAGAAACAAGGGGTCTATGGCCAGTAAAAAGAAAAAGGAAAGAAACAGTCACAAATATTTCGCCTTTATCAGACTAGGCATCTTTAGCGTTGATACCAATACCGTGTCCAGGAGGGGGGGAGGTTACAGGGTTTGAACCCCGCTAAATCTTTGTCTGACTCGTTAAAACGCAGCAAAAATGTATATAATTTTTTGTAAAGTCTTTTGTTGTAGCCCCCCACCTCAAACAAAATGCTGAGTACACCCTTGTTTGAGACAGAAATAATCTAAAACATAACAATTAAAAAAGAAAAGGAGACATCTAAATTTAAATAAGAACAAAAAAAGCTCAAACAAATATACTGCGTTATTTTTATTTATTCTTCTTTGATTTGGTAAATTTTGAATTCCAATTGGGTCCCGAAGTTCCCCTCCTGCAATCATCCCTGGTGGAGTTATGTTTAAACTATTGAAAAATTGCATTATAATTTTAAGCAAACAGCGTAATTGGCTACATAAAAAAAATGTAGTTATCTATAGTCTCTTGAAAACTCCTAGCTCTTAAAAATGTTTGTTGCAACTTTTTTCATCTAAACAAGTCAAATATATATGACCATAGAATAATTAACATAATAGACACAACCACCTTTGCACATCATATAGTACAGTCACATCCTGTGCCAACCTTCATAGACTCTTGAATTTGTAAGGAGGTGGTAGGGGCTATTCTTAAAAATCTAGGGGGTATATATTAGTATTTTTTTGAAAAAGCCAAAAACGGGTGTTTTCCCATGACAATTCCCCAAAAAACTATTTTCAGAGACTGAAGAAAAAAAAATAACGAGCTCATCGGCCCTCCCCCATAATTGTTATACTTGGAAACATGTTAAATCTAGGTTTTAAAATTCCTAGAAGTCAGGCCTGATGTCACTCAGCTTAGTATTCTATCATTGTGATTAGCCAAGAAATAGGCGTGTGATCTTGCATAAATTATGCTAGCCCTGTATCTTAAGGGCCCCCCTGCTCATATTCTTTGTTAGTTATAAAAGCAGACATTTTTAGAGAGAAAGGGGAGATATTTTGATAAATATTTTTTCTGATCGACACTTTTAATCAAAATTTTGAAGAGACTATTATTATCGTGACCCAAAATGAATTCGTGTGTCATACGCCACGCGTTGAGAAAGCTAACAGGATTGTTTGTGACTGGATACAGAGGGGATGGATTATGGCTTCACCTAGGGGGAGAGTTGAAGCCTTTAGATTGTAGTGTATAAGTGATATGCAATTTAAAATTCTTTAGGATAAGAGATAAATTCTGGAATTTACACAACTCTATTTAAATGTGTCAATACATGGTTGCCAGAACAATGGAATATTCAAAAACTACTTGACATTTTTAGGTGTTACGCATAAGGTGAAAGTAATAGGTGTTACGCATAAGGCGAAAGGAAATTTATTTAGTAGCCATATTGAAAGGAGGAACTAAAATAGGTAGCTTGATGCTGTGGTGAGTTGTTAATAGCAATAGAAGTAGTTGGAAAGGGTAGATTCCTAAAAAAGTACATTTTGATGTCTAAGGGATAAATCTCAGGTAATTTCCAGAAAATAGTAACTCCATTAAGAGATACATTTTATTTTTTATTTTGGAGGGATGTATTGAAAATAATCATTTTAAATATCTGAAACTGATTATTTAAAAGAGATGAAGGCTTAAAATATTAATTACTTATCAACTAAGAGCTATTAATCTCAAGGACTGGTAACTCCAATAAGAGATACATATAATTTTTTATTTTGGTGGGATGTCTTGAGGATAATTATTTTCAATTTCTGAAACTGATTATTTAAAAGAGATGACAGCTTAAAATCTGATTGCTTATCAACTAAGAGATATAAATCTCAAAAATGGTAACTCCATTAAGAAATACATTTTATTTTGAAGGTAAGTATTCAGAATAATTATTTTAAATCTCTGCAACTGACTATTTAAAAGAGATGAAGGCTTAAAATTTTAATTGCTCATCAACTAAGAGATATAAATCTCAGGAAATGGTATCTCCATTAAGAAATACATATTATTTTTTATTTTGGAGGTATATATTAAGAATGATTATTTTAAATTTCTGAAACTGATTATTTAATAGAGATGAAGGCTTAAAATATTAATTGGTTATCAACTAAGAGATATAAATCTCAGCGAATGGTAACATCTTCAAGAGATACATATTATTTTTTATTTTGGTGGAATGTCTTGAGAATAATTATTATAAATTTCTTAAACTGATTATTTAAAAGAGATGAAGACTTAAAATATTATTTGCTTATAAACTAAGAGATATTAATCTCTTAAGTAATGGTATCTCCATTAAGAGATACATATTATTTTTTATTTTGGAGGTATGTCTTGAGAATAATTATTTTAAATATTTGAAACTGATTATTTAAAAGAGATGGAGGCTTAAAATATTAACTGCTTATAAACTAACGGGTAAATCTCAGGGAATGGTAACTCCACTAAGAGATACATATTATTTTTATTTTGGAGGGATGTCTTATAAATAATGACATTAAATTTCTGAAACTGATTATAAATTTCAGGGAATGGTAACTCCATAAAGAGATACATTTTATCATTTTTATTTTGGAGGGATGTCTTGATAAAGTGAAAAAGTGCTAAGGTTTGATTATGCATTTTTTCCAGTGAAGAGAAAAAAATTTTAAACTTCAATTCTGAATATTTTAGAGAAGAAAACAAAAATAAACCATCGGTTCTGAGTTCCCTCAAAGAAGAAAAAGTTCCAATTAAGTTCTGAATTTTCTCAAAGAAGAGAAGAAAAGTTTAAGTTCCCTTCTGAATTTTTTCTGAGAAGAGAAAAATGTTAAACTTCAATCCTGAATTTTTTCAAAGAAGAGAAAAAGATACACTTCGGTTCTGTGATTCACCAACGAGCATAGAAAGTTCCATTTCTGTTCTGAGTTTTAAAAAAAGAGGAAAAAATATTACGGTATGATTCTGAATTTTTCGAGAGAGTTGATATAGTTCCAGTTCAATTCTGAATTTTCTCAAATATGAAAAAGAAGTCTCACTTCACTTCTGAATCCTTTCAGTGAAAAGAAAGAAGTCTCACTTTAATTCTGGATTTTCGGTAGAAGATGGAAAAAGTTATACTCAAAATCTGAATTTTTTTCCGAAGAAGGGAAAAAAGACTCCCGCAGTTTTTGTAGTCAAGCATTCTAAGCGTTCGACTTGCTAACATACCCTTACAAATAATTGAAACATAAGATAGCAATGCATAAGATATTTTTATTGAAATAACGAAATGTAGAATATTAACATTAAAATATGTTTTTATTAAAAATATGTCATTATCATACATTATTAATATCATTGAATAACTTTGGATATTCTCAATCAAATTTTTTACATGTCTTAGAATGACATGAAATATGCTTAAAACCAAAAAAAAATCATGACAATGTTATTCGTTACTTTTACTATTAGAAAAATAATGTTTGTAGTGACACTTTTTCTTACCGATTTTTTTTAACCTAGAAAGATATTCAGCTTTTTTTCTTTTTTTTACGTATCTTAAAATGACATGAAATATGCTTGCGGCTGTACCAATCGTACTTTATGCCTGTTCATAGACACGACACGGCTTTCCCACTGGTACTCTATGGCCGGTTGTTCACACCAAGTGGCTGTACCGTTTGAAAACTAAAGTTACATCAATCAAAAACATAGCAGATTTTACCATAGATCAATGTGTTGAGTTAAAAATACCTTTTGTTGTGAGTTTGCTATTTGTAATAGCCACTATCATGACTTCAGTAATTCATATAAGAGTAGTGCAGGAAATTTACAAATCACGAAAAATGAAATAGAAGAGTATAATCTGCGAGAAATGAGAATAAGAATATTTGATGAAAAGATGAGAAAAAGGGTAGGCTCATCTGTTTCTGCAGTGGAAGAACGTGACCAATATCACAAGAAACAATAGGATCAAAGGACAACCTATCTATTACAAGAAAGATCAGGATCACAAGGAAACTCTCACAAAAGAAGGTTCGATACAGCAGAAAAAAAAGATCTAAATAAGAGACATAGACAATAAGGATATCTCTAGGGAGGGCAAAATCATGAGAAAACATGATGAATTATTTTATTGAGCAGATTCAGAATGTCTAAAGTTGTTCAACGATGTTAATGTATGAAACATATTTTTATATTAATATTCTACATGTCATTACTTCATTAAAATATATTATAAATTTATTTTGTTATATTTCCATTATTTTAGGGTACGCTAAAACCTCAAACGCTTAGAATATCTATTAAAAAGTTGGAGATGTAAGAAGAAGAGTTTTCAGAAATATAGATACTACTAC
The DNA here is from genome assembly GCF_049724085.1 of Artemia sp. Qi Xiang Cuo. Lineage (NCBI taxonomy): Eukaryota > Metazoa > Arthropoda > Branchiopoda > Anostraca > Artemiidae > Artemia > Artemia sp. Qi Xiang Cuo. Next base: position 94,754 of record NW_028300416.1, on the reverse strand, counting down.
CAGCAGGCTCATAGAGGATATATTAGAAAACGAGATAGGTTAAAAAGAACTTTTGCCAAAATATGAGATAGATGAGCTGAATTTTTTTTTAATCTCCACAGACAAGCAAACACCCGTAAAGAGACACAGACAGAGAGTTTTCAGTTTTCAGAAACAGAAACATCCACGTATAAAATACATCTGATTTTAATTAATAATATTTGATTTTTAATAAAGTCGTAACAAACTCTTTCTTGAATTCACCTCTTGGATACACAATACAAACATTTTATTCAAGAAATTATGAAAAAATTACATGAAATATGCTTGCGGCTGTACCATTCATACTCTATACTTGCTCATAGACACGACGCGAATGAAACCATGCTGTGAGTTGTATATGACCTGGAAACGCAATAAGTGTCATGTCAAGAGAAAACATGATGAATCATTTCACGGAGCGAATTCAAAACATTCAGTTTTTTATGATGATATTAACAAAAAGGTAAAATTTTACAAGCTAAGGTACATAACAAGTTCCACACTTCATTTGCATGCAATAGATACCAAGAGTTTTATGACTCCTCCCCGCAATGAATTCTACGGGTTGCATGACTCCTCCCCACAATGACTTCAGATGGTTTTAGGACTCCACTCCCTAGCCATAAGTCTTTTTAACCTTGATCAAAATTATAAAAGTTTCATGAAGTACTTCTCTGCTTAAATATTACATTAATAGCTTCCAGAATGATAGGGCTATGTGACTGAGAATTTACTGGTTTGAAAAAATCATCATGTGGTGTTATATTTGAATGTACATTTTTATTATTGCCTATAAAATTCGAAGAAATTGACTGTTATCATTGGATAGTGAACTATAATATGCTTGACCATGATAAAAACTTGTTGTGTACTACATTGAAACGTATAAAGAGACTGGGATTTCACGATAGAGTGATTACACCACATAATAAAAGTGGTCGAGAACTAAAAAATGTTCATGAAGAAGTCAGTGCAACTTTTGCAACTTTGCAACTTTTTCAGGGTTAAAGCACTATACGTAAAGGGTAACGTACCTACAGATCAATTTTTAATTTGAAGTTGTGACCCTAGGATTCAATTTTTCAATTTTGAAGAATTTAAGTGTCCTAAATTTGATGGGACTTATCTCCGTCCTGAATATGAGGTTAAGTTCTTCACTTCACGCAGTGGATACCTAAGGACATACCTGATCGCGATAAGTCCGTAAGAAACGGTAAAAACTATTGTATATCATTCGATCCTCGTTTGTGGATGTTTAAAAGTGAAATTTAAATATTATTTTTATGTAAATATGTTTTTTTTTCAAAAAATCTTTTTTAATATGTTTAAGCAATAAATATCTTTAAGCTTGACCCGTCTTTATTCTTTAGAACAGTTGTATTCATTCAAGAAATTATGAAACAATTGTAAATAAGTAACAAACTCTTTTTTAAATTCACCTCTTGGAAAAGCAATCCGGAAATTTCATTCAAGAAATTATAAAAAAAATTGTAAGTAAGTAAAAGACTTTTTCTGGAATTCACCTCTTGGATACACAATGCGGATATTTCATTCCAGAAATTATGAAAAAATTGTAAGTAAGTAACAAATTCTTTCTTGAATTCACTTCTTGGATACACAATACGTAAATTTTGTTTAAGAAATTATGAAAAATTGTAAGTAAGTTACAAACTATTTCTGTAATTCACCTCTTGGATAAACAATGCGGACATTTCATTTCATAAATTATGAAAAAATCGTAAATAAGTAACAAACTATTTCTTCAATTCGCCTCTTCGATCCACAATACAGAAATTTCATTCGTGAAAATTATGAAAAAATTGTAAGTAAGTAACCAATTCTTTCTTGAATTCATCTCTTGGATACACAATACAGAAATTTCATTTGAGAAATTGTGAAAAAATTGTAAGTAAGTAACAAACTCTTCTTTGAATTCACTTCTTGGATACACAATACAGACATTTCAATCGAGAAATTGTGAAAAAATTGTAACTAAGTATCAAACTTTTTCTTGAATTCACCTCTTAGATAGACAGAAAAGATATTTCCTTCAAGAAATTATGAAAAAGTTCAAGTTCTCATCTGAATTTTCTCAAAGAAAAGAATAAATTACGGTTCAATTGTAATTTTCCAAAAGAAAATAAAAACAAATTTCCATTTCTTTTCTGAATTCTCTCAAAGACATGAAAAAAAAGTACTTTTGCATAGAACAATTTCAATTAAACGGATATTTCTTAGCATCAAAAGGATCTAACAACATTTCACAGAATCAAGGGACTACTACTGTCATCTTCACACCTATAGTTATAGATGGCAGCACAGTCGATCAAACGCACGGCTATAGTGCGAGAGATATGCAAAAAAGATAGGATTATTTAAGCTAGGAAAATATGTTTTTGAGGAGTTCACTCCTCCAGAGCCCCTAGGGCAAGGGTTTTAAGTTATGCCCTGGGACATATATGGTTTCTATAGAAGGCGTTGTCGTAGAAACTTCCAAAAAAAAAGCTCATTAGATTGGAAATTCAAAGAGCTAGTGCCCATTTTAATAGTCAAAAGTGATTTGAGAGCAACGAGCCCCCCCCCGCCAATCATTCCCAAAAAACAAATCCCAAAAAATTGTGAGATAGCCGTTTTGTTCAGCATAGTTGATTTCCTGATAAAAATATGTTTTTGAGGAGGAGACTCCCCCACAGCCCTTAGGGCACGGGTTTTAATTTATGCCCTTGGGTCATATAAGGTTTTTATTGAAATCTTTGTGGTAGAAACTTGAAAAAGGGCTCATTCGATTTGAAATTCAAAGGGCTAGTACCCTTTTTAAAAGTCAAAAGTGATATGAGGGCAACTAATCCCCCCTCTCACGCCCACCTTTCCCCCAAACACATCCAATCAAAATTTTTGATAACCAATGTATTCTACGTAGTTGAAACTTTTGAAAACTAGGTCTTTGAGAATGACATCCCCTCCCCCACAGCCCTCAGGGCAAGGGTTATAAGTTATGCCTGGGGGGCATATAGAGTTTTTATTGAAAGCGTTGTCGTAGAAACTTTGAAAGGGCTCATTCAATTGGAAATTGACAGGGCTCGTGCCTTTTTTAATAGTTGAAAGGGATTGGATAGCGACTAACGCCCCTTTCCCACCCACCATTTTCACAAACACATCGAATTAAAATTTTTAGATATCCATTTTGTTCAACGTACTTGAAAGTTCTGAAAGCTTAAATAATCATAACTTTTTTGAATGTCCCTCCCACGATAGCCGTGGATCTGAGAGACTATTCTGTCATGTATAACTCTAGACGTGAAGATGGCAGCAGTAGTCTGTAGATTCTGTGAAATGTTGTAAGATCTTTTTGATCTAAGTGAGCTTAAATAAACCTGACATTTTTGCTTGTCTTTCACACTATAGCCGTGTGTCTTAGTGACTGTGCTGCCATCTATAACTATAGGTGTGAAGATGACACCAGTAGTTTCTTACTTCCTTGAAATTCTGTAAGACCCTTTTGACGCTAAGAAATATCCGTCTGGTTTAAATTGTTCTATGCAAAAGTATTTTATTTTTTTTATGTCTTTGAGAAAATTCAGAACTGAAGTGGAACATTTTTTTTCATTTTCGTTGGAAAAAATTAGAATTGGACGGTAACTTTTTTCTTTTCTTTGAGAAAATTCAAAAGAGAATTTTAACTTTTTCATAATTTCTTGAATTAAATTTCTATATTGTCTATCTAAGAGGTGAATTCAAGAAAGAGTTTGTCACCTACTTTCAATTTTTTTATAATTTCTGGAATTAAAATTTTGCATTATGCATCCTAGAGGTGAATTAAAGAAAGGGTTTGTCACTTACTTACAATTTTTTCACAATTTCTGGAATGAAATGTCTGTATTGTGTATCCAAGAAGCGAATTCAAAAAAGAGTTTGTTCCTTACTTACAATTTTTTCATAATTTTTGAATGAAATTTTTGTATTGTTTATCCAAGAGGTGAATTCAAGAACGAGCTTGTTACTTACTTACAATTTTTTCACAATTTCTTGAATAAAATTTCTGTATTTGTGTATTCAAAGGTGAATTCAAGAATTAGTTTGTAACTTACTTACAATTTTTTCATAATTTCATGAAGAAAATTGCTGTATTGTGTATCCATGAGGCGAGTTCAAGAAAGAGTTTGTTACTAACTTACAATTTTTTCATAATTTCATGAATGAAATTTTGTTTACTGCGCATCCAAAAGGTGAAATCAAGAAAGAGTCTGCTACTTAATTGGAATTCTTTCATAATTTCTTGAATGAAATTTCTATATTGTATATCCAAAATGTGAATTCAAGAAAGAGTTTGTTTCTTACTTACAATTTTTTCATAATTTCTTGAATGAAATGTCTGCATTGTATATCCAAGAGGTGAATGCAAGAAGGAGTTTGTTACTTACTTACAATTTTTTTCATAATTTCTTAACCTAAATCACAAATTTAGGACACTTAAATTTTTCTAAATTGAAATGTGGAATCCTAGGGTCAGAACTATGAATTAAAACTTTATCTGTAGGTACTTCGATAAGCAAAGCTTCTTGGCCAGACATAAGTACGAGCATTCAGGTACGAACTGCATTTACAATGTTAATTAGGTTGAGAGTACTCAGAAATTGCTGAGGGACCTGGGAGATACTGATAAAGGGATAGGTAACCGTTATGATAGTCTCCGTTTTGGGAAAGATTTAGCTCTGTAAATAAAAAAAAGAGGGAAAATACCATTTTAATGAGTTTTTTTTAAGGATTTAGTAGATAAGCCTAATCTATGAGAAATAATTAGTCTAACGATCCACAGGTAGGGACATAATGTGCTATAGGTCAGGGGGCAAGTGCCCCCTGCTCTAGTTTGCCTTCTACAGCTGTAATTTAGTTTCTTCAAAAATCTTGACAAAACTAAGATAAGCCTGAATAATTCAAGCATCCACAGAAACGAGTCAGTTTTATTGTCTTTATGGTACTATATATTTTTCATTTTTCACTGTCGTTTTGAACTGATTTAGGAAATTGTGATCAACTCTCCCCCCCCCCCCCATTAATTTTGATAAAATTACGCAACTGTTTACAGGAAAATATGAAATTCCTCGTCGATACGCTGGGACAGAAGACGCCAAATAGAGGAGAAAGCTATCGCCAAAAGACGCCCTCCTTCTAGATATAGAAAAGTACAATTTTTTGACTTTTTTCATAAGAAAATAAGATAAAAAAACTGATACCCCCTTCCCTACGTTTTGAAAATTTTCTTTTTTTCTTTCCGCTCCCCTATATTTTGATGAATTAATACCAGTGCTTGGGAAAGAGACAAAAACACAAAGGAGAGAGGAAAGGGGTGAAAAAAAGGATTACAATGCAAGTTCATCAAGAGAGTTGATGAAAAGGGCTAAAAATCAGTAAGAAGGCATTAGTGAGTTAAAGTTAAACTTTCCTTCGCCAGAGCAAAGTTGGATCTGAAGAAAAATCTTGGGGGGGGGGAATTCAACAAAGCCTCTAATAATTGACTAAATTGACAAGTTTATCAAAAAAATAATTAGAAAAATGGAGTGATGGTGGCAGAAAATTCTTGGGGGCAGCACCCTTCCGCCCATGGACTCGCCCCTGGGCCAGACATGATTAAGAGCATCAGGGTGGCTACAGCGCTTGAAACCTTAATTAAATTTAGTGTTACTTGGAAATTGCTGAGGCACCTGCGATATACCAATAAAGAGACAGGTAATAAAGGTCTTTCTTTTGGGGAAGATTTAAATTTATGAATTTGAACATAAGGAAGAATGCAATATAATTTTTTTTTATTGAAAACTTTCCAAGATAAACTAATTTTTAAGATTATTGAAAGATTTGCATTAAAATTTAAAATTCTACTGTATTTGTTCGGAAAAACCAAAGAGGTCTAGAGATAGATAGGGAAGGGGATAGAAAAAAAAGAGAAAGAGAGACGGAAAGGGATTTAGAGGGTGGATGAAAAACGTTAAAACTAAGCGGAAGAGTATTGTAAATAAAAGTTAAAATCTAAGTCAAAGTTAAAATTTCCTTGGCCAGACTTAGGCCTAATTATGAGCATTCAGATACCGACAACGTTTAGAATCTTAGTTAGGTTGAGTGCTATTTGGAAATTACTGAGAGACCCAAGAGATACCGATAAAGCGATTGGCCACAACAATCTTTGTCAAACAGTTCGTGGCAACGAACTGTAAGGAAGGAGTGGCCCGGCTCAATAGTAACCTCAATAGTAACTCTAAAAAAACAAACTCTGGTACCAATAGATACATCAAAAGAATTAGATTTTTATGTTGATTTCAAATATTTAAGTTTCATCAAGTCTTACCCATCAAAAGTTAAGCACCTGAGAAAATTTGCCTTATTTTCCAAAAAAGGGGGAAACACCCCCTAAATGTCATAGAACTTTAATGAAAATCACACCATCAAATTCAGCGTATCAGAGAACAGAAATTAAAAGTTCTAGTCCTCTTTTGAAGTGACAAAAAAAATGGAGGGCAACTAGACCCCTTGCCACACTAATTTTTTCCCAAAGCCACATTATGAAAATTTTGAGATATCCATTTTGTTCAGCATGGTCGAAAAATACAATAACTATGTATTTGAGAATGATTTAATCCCCCACAGTCCCCGGGGGAAGGTCTGCAAGTTATGAACTTTGTCCAATGTTTACATTTAGCCTAGTATTGGTTATTGCGAAGTAAACAGAAGTTTTCAGAGGGTTTTTTTTTCTGTTGGTTGGGGGGGGGGGCTGGGGGGGTTGCGTGGGAGGATATTTCTATGGAGGAAGTTTTCATAGGGGAAGGGATATTGCTATGAAGGGGGTGCTGGATTTACCAGCATTAAAAAAAAACAATCAGAAATTAAATAAAAAGCTATTTTTTCAACTGAAAGTAAGGAGCAACATCAAAACTTAAAAGGAAGAGAAATTATTACGCATATTATTGGGTCCGGCCCCTAGTCATTACCTCGCTCTTTACCGTTAAGCTTTACTTTCATCAGAAATATTTATTCTAATTAATGGCCTTTGTGATTAAGGGGTCATTCTTGAAGAATTGGAAAAAAATTTGAACTTTAACGTAAAGAGCTAGGTATTGAATAAGTAAGAGCTAGTAAAAACTAATAAAAAAATTTGCGAAACAGCCCAAGCATCCTTACTTCAAGGAAGTTCAACCAGGACTGGTACATGAACTTCCTTGAAGTAATTTTGCTAGGGCTAGTTTGATTTTTTTTTTTTTTAGTTTTACGATTGAATTTTAATGTGAGTTTCTTTTGTAGTGGCTTTTTCTTCATTTGTTTTGCTGAGGACGACCCTTGGATATGGGGTCGCAATATTCATTTAAAGTTGCGTTTCACTATCTTATATAAAAATTTCCTGTTTGAACTTCCTAGAAGTAATGATGCTAGGGCGGTTTTGACATTTTTCTTTAGTTTTTACGATTGAATTTTAATGTGAGTTTCTTTTATAGTGATCTTTTCTTCATTTTTTCTGCTGAGGATGGCCCTTGGATATAGGGTTGATCCCTATTGATCCACTTAAAGTTGCGTTCCATTGTCTTATATTAAAAATTTTCCTATTGTTTTTCTTATTGTTTATGCAAATTTTGTTTTAAATATTCATATACGGTTAGCCAAAATCAAAGCTTCATTAATTCAAAAACCTTCAGAAAATTACTAAAAAAAGTATGTTTTTTAACTGAAAGTAAAGAGCGACATTTAAGCTTAAAACGAACAGAAATTATTCCATACATGAAGGGGACTGTCCCCTCCTCAACGCTGCGCTCTGTCTCACAACTTTAAAAAAATAAATAACAATTTAACATAATTATAACATAAGTTGTCCTCAAAACCCCGATGACTTCCCAAGGCCAGAACAAAATTTACACTTTCTTTAAAAAAAATATAAATGCTTTTACTTGTATAACTTTAATAAATCAAATATTATTAACATTTTAATAACTAAATATCAGTGTATGTATATTAAACTGACCATGCACATTCATTTGTATTTTTTTCAGTAAAGTGCAAATTTTTTTCTGGCCTTGGGAAGGCATAGGGGGTTTCGACCCCAAGTTATGTTAATTTCTGGTTGTTTTGAGTTTGACTCAATTATTTATTGTAATTTCTGTTCGTTTTGGGTTTCATTTATTTATCGATGCTGATTTGTTGTACTTTCACGGTTGGTAGATTATTTGATTTTATTTTTGTTCATTTTTGTTTAATAGAGATCTTTACTTTTCTTTGAAAAACGTATTTTATGGAAAAGGATTTTTTAGTTAATTTCTGTTCGTTTTATATTGACATAGTCTTTTCAGGGAAAAAGAAAATAATACTTTAAAACTTTTGCTTTTAAAACTTTTAAGACTTTATTTTTTGGCCTACTATTTGTATACTGGAGAAAAATTTCCAGCAATTTTTAACAACATACACCACTTTAAAAATCTGGACACAAATAGTAGTGTTGAATTTAGTTTCATACCTCCTCTAGTTGACCTTAAATGGAAAACTTGATACCATTCGCCAAAAAAAAACTGTTTACTTTCTTCGATAGCTTGGATACATTTACGCTATTTTGATTCGGTTATATTTTAAGAGCAGAAGTAGCCCCGAAAGTGTGAACATAAAACCTTCAGTCGTTCTTAGGATACTGCTGAGATGCCTTATTGGGAATTGATATTAACACAGTGCATTTTGATTTAATCTTAAGGCAATATTTAGTTTTTAAACATAATGGCCAAATGGGAGGGTGGGCAATGGAGGGGGATGAGTTGCCCTCCGATCAGTTTCGATTATTGAAAAGGACTGCAGCCTTTTCTATTTTCAGTCGAATGAGCCCTTTTCAAAGTTACCACGAAAACTCCTTCAATGCGAAGTACCCTGGTCTAAACAACAACAACAACAAAAAACAATACATTATACGCACATCGATCTTTTCTATAAAAATGTCAAGACTTCAAATCACTTTCGACTATTAAAAAGAACCCTAGGCCTTTCGATTACCAATCGAATGAGCCCTTTTTGAAACGACAACGCCTTTTATAAACACCTTACATGCCCCCAGGGCATAAATTACAACCCTTATCCTAAAGGCTGTTAGGTTGGTTGTCATCCTCTAAGACCAAATTTCCAGAACTTTCAAATATGTTAAACAAAATGGCTATCTTAAAATTTTGATTGATTGTGTTTGGGGAAATTATGGGCGTGAGATGGGCGTTAGTCGCTCTACAATCATTTTCAACTATTAAAATTGCACTAGCCCTTTCAATTTCAAATCAAATGAGCCCTTTTGGAATTTCTAAGAAAAAACTTTCAATAAAAACCTTATATGCCCCAAGGGCCTTACTTACAACCCTTACCCTGAGGGCTGGGGTTGTCATTCTCAAAGACCTAATTTCCAGAACTTTCTACTACGTTGAAAAAAATGGTTATCTGAAAATTTTGATTATATGTGTTTGGAGGAATGGTGGGCCTAAGAGTTAGTTACCCTCCAATCCCTTTCGATTATTAAAAAGGGCACTAGCCCTCTCAATTTCCAATTGAATGAGCTCCTTTTTAAGTTTTACGACAACTCAATCTATAAAAACCTTAGATGCCCCAAGGGTATGACTTATAACCTTAGCCATGTGGCTCTGGGGAATTTGTCATCCCCAGGGCATAACTTATAACCCTTGCTCTGAGGGCTGTGAGAGGGAGGGATTGTCATCCTTAAGGACCTAATTTCCAAAACTTTGAACTACGTTGAATAAAACGGTTATCTGAAAATTTTGATTGGATGTGTTTGGGCAAAAGGTGGGAGTGAGGGGGGGGTTAGTTTCCCTTAAATCACTTTCCGCTATTAAAAGGGCACTAGCCCTTTGATTTTCCAATCGAATGAGCCCTTTTTCAAGTTTCTACAAAAAAGATTTCAATAAAAGCCTTATATACCCCCAGGGCATAACTTATAACTCTTGCCCTGAAGACTCTGGGGGAGTGTCCTGGTGAAAAGTATTATTTCCTGAACTTTAAACTGCTTAGAACAAAATGGCTATCTCAAAATTTTGATTGCGTGTGTTTGGGAAATGGTAGGCGTTGAAGGGGCGTTAGTTGCCTTCCAATCTATTTAGACTATTAAAAAGGGCACTAGCCATTTCGATTTCCAATCAAATGAGTCCTTTTTGAAGTTTCTACGACAACTCATTCTATAAAAACCTTATATGCCCCCAGGGCATAACTTACAACCCTTGCTCTGAGAGCCGTGGGCTCAAAGACCTAATTTCAAAACTTTCAACTATGTCTAATAAAATGGCTATCTAAAAATTTTGATTTGATATGTTTAGTGAAAAGGTGAGTGTGAACGGGGGTTAGTTGCCCCAAAATCACTTTCGACTATTAAAAAGGTCACTTGCCCTTTGAATTTCCAATCGAATGAGCCTTTTTTGAAGTTTCTACAACAACACCTTCTATAAAAGACCTTATATTTCCCCAGGGTATAACTTACAACCATTGCCCTGAGGACTGTGGGGAGTGTCCTCCGCAAACACATAATTTCTATCTTGAAATCAACTGCGCTAAACAAAAAGGCTATCTTAAAATTTTGATTGGATGTGTTTTGGGAAACGGTTGGCGTGGAAGGGGTTTTAGTTGCCTTCCAATCACTTTCGACTATTAAATAGGGCACAAGCCACTCCAATTTCCAATTGAATGAACCCGTTTCGAAGTTTCTACAACAACTTTTTTGATAGGAAAAAAATAACAAATAATACATTGTGCCAACATCGTTCTTATATCCCCCCATTGCATAACTTAAAACCCTTGCTCAGAGGGTTGTGGGTGAAAACATATTTTCTATCTGGAAATCAACTACGTTGAACAAAATAGCTATCTCAACATTTTGATTTGATGTGTTTGAGGGAATAGTAGGTGTGGGGGGGGGGGCTAGTTGCCCTCCAATAACTTTCGACTATTAAATAGGGCACTAGCCACTTCAATTTCCAATCAATTGAGCCCTTTTCAAAGTTTCTACGACAACTCTTTCAATACGAAGTGCCCTGGTATGGAAAAAAATGATACTTTGTTCCACCATCGCCGTTTACTTAGGCATTACGATTGCGCTGCCAATGATATAAAGTTCATCCAGGAACCAACCCTTTTCTGAAAGTAAATAGAAAGTAAATATTCAATTTCTTCTTCCGAAACGTAGTAGAATGTTTTAATCTTTTATCCTGAATCTGGCAAAAGCTATTAAAAAATACTTGAATACAACTTGGTCTTAATACAAGCTTTTCATACTATGCTTCAGAAGCTTCAGGTTTTCTTTTTGCTTTTGTAATTCAAGCGTGGTGGCTCCGAGTAAAATGACGGCTCATTCATAACTCTTGTCCTTTATTAACTGTTATGACTGTGCTTTGCCGAGGATATTAATTACTTTGCTGAGGATATGAATCCTTGAAAGGGTATTTAAAGGTGCCAAAAGGTCCAGTAACAATGGAAGACTTGAAACACCAAAGGCAAATAAAAAATATATTCTGTAAGGAAAAAATTGTTGTCCCCACCTCTATGTGAAAAATACGACTGAGGAAAATTTGAACCTTCAAGCATTCAGAACTCATCTCTTTTGTTTGGATAAAGAATCTCACAAATTTTTACCAGCTTAAGTTGGTGTGTGGCTCCGTTACAAGGCTTTATATAATTTCCATAATCCATATCCTCTATTTGACGGATATATTAAATCCTATCGGCAGTGCCTTTTATTTTCAACAATATTCTAAATCCTATAGGTAATGCAATTTAGTTTTATCAGTGTTCCTTAGATGGTACTATTGTGTAATTTTACCAATGTGTATTGGTCACCATTCTCCCTAAGTTGCAATTTTCCTCTGGTATCAATTCACCGAATATCAACAAGGTCACAAGTGAAAATATCCTCTCTAGGAGTGGGGTAGCTATCACTAACTTTTTCTCTTCTCTAACAGAGGTCATAATTCTTTACTGCCCGTTCAACCTGGCAGTACATATTTCCAAAGACACCACATTGTCTCAATTTATTTAAAGTTTTGACAGCTCCCATCAGCCCCCCCCCCCCAAAAAAAGGGACTCGAATGCAGGAAACAGATGACTCCAATAACTAGTTTTTGGTAAAGTGATCTTAAATTGACGTCTCTTTTCTTGTCAGAATCATCCATTAAGTACAATTAGCCATTCACGAAAACCAAATGGAGGTGTCATAACCTTTTACTAAAAAAGGGATTTCCTTTCTTTCCCAAATTCGAGATTTCTAGTTCTGAGATCTACCAGAAACGTTAAATTTTGGAAAATTTTTGGTATTCTGCTATTCGTATTCTTAGAAGCCATTTCAATAATGTGCTTTCTTTCTTTGTCTCAATTTTTAGAAAGGGAGACTCCAAACCAGGTTCATGATCCTGAATACTCTGTGAGCATATGCGTATGCAGCCTATGCCCGCCGGGATGCAATCCTTTTTCGCAAACCTATGGATGCAAATCTTTTTTGCTTCCTTAAGAGGAGGACGCAACCCTTTTTGTATTTTTATGAGGGGGACGCAACCCTTTTTTGCATCTTTAAGAAGGGCTCCATCAACTTCCCTCTGAAGTGCATGAATCCTTGTCATGAAATATCCGTGACTCCCAATCACACTAGGCTTACTCCTAACCGTTAACCTATTTATACAAACTACGGAATCTGGGCCTTTGCCTTCCAGTGGTTCCTTAACAATTGCCCGGAGGCCGCAGTACTTTCGGCAAAAACTGCCATAAAAATTTTCTAGGGGTTGGTTTATAGATGCTGTAGCTGAACGATATTTTGCTTTCTGTCCTCTTTCACCAGAGTGGACACACGTTGGGTTATTTTCAAATTCTGAGTGTCTATGTGGACCTCCGCAGGTACAGCATTCTATGCAAGCGTTTTTTCTTTCACTAACTTTATTCCTGGAATAATTGCCCCTAGTTGGTCTTGACATATCTATTCTAAAATAGCTGGACTCTCCTCAGTTCAAACATTTCTTTGGGTTGTGATTATAATTTCCTATGTTTTGAAATTCTACTCTGGACTTATCTCTTGCACTCCGATGGAAGTTTTGTCTTTTGGGTCTGTAACCGCTGCTCCCAAAGACATGTCTGAGCAGTCCCATTACATTAAATCAATCGAATCAAATATCTTTGCCAGCACTACTAATTCATCTTTGTCGTCTGTTGCTTTAGTTTGTTCATGAACTTTCCTTCCGATTGAAGGGAGCATACCACTCTTTAAAACTCTAATAGTTATGTCATCTGCCTTTATACCAGGAGAGTTTTTTGCATACTGTAGTGCCTTTCAACCAATTCCAATGGGTGTACCGACCAATTGGTGTACCGACGCAGATGGCCTTTGTTTCTCGGACAAGAGTTCTTGTAGTTTTTGTGCAGATGGGTTTTCATGTAAAAAGGCTTCTTTTAGAAGTCTTTTTAAATGATCTAAATCTCTGATTGTAGAAATATCTAAACTTGTTACAAATCTTTGAATTTTTCCCCGTGTTCAGCAAATGGCTTGATTAATCATAGGAATATAATTTTTTTCTAACTCCTTTGTATTTGTTTAAGGGTCGAAATCCATGAGTTTATCTCATTGGGTATGCTAGTAACGAAATGGGAGGCGCCTGTTCTACAAATAGATTTTGAAGCCTATTCGTGATAGGGCTGTCACTCTATTGCCCTTCTAGAGCGCTTATTCTAGACTGTGCACTCTCTTTTGCTTTTATTTTCTCTTATTGAGCT